>NW_003852647.1:1308581-1314648 GCF_000181295.1 Otolemur garnettii | reverse complement strand
CGCCTTACTCCTTTGAGCCACAGATGCCGCCCTCTGGCTTCCTTTCTGACCGCAGTCCTCCAGCTTCCTCTCCCCGTGTGTCAGACAGGCTCCTGCCACGCTTGCTGTCCTCTCTGGAACAATCTTTCCAGCTATCATCATGGCTGGTTTCCTCACCTCCTTTGGGTCCACTCACATGTTCATTTCGGGGGGGAGGGTTCCCTGATCACCCAGGAGAAAGTTGAACCCTATCCTCACTGGCTGTAATTCTCCTTCCCTACTTTATTTTTGTGCTTATCATTTCCTTCCATCTAAAGTACTATATATTCACTTATTTATTTCATTTCCTATCTGTATGTTACCATTAGAATGTAAATACCATAGGGCAAAGCATTTTTTCCATTTTGTTTATAGTCAATAAATATTTGCAAGATAAATGAATATTGTAGGGTAGGTAATTAAATCCTGTCCATCTTATTTATTGAGTGCCTCCTGGGCACGCCAAGGGTCTATAACAATCTATACCTGATCAAGTCTGTCCCCCAGAGCCTTACATATAGTCTAGTAGTCAGGAGAGTGTTGTGCACAACCAGTTGTAACAAAAGTCAGAGTAAGTAACACAAAGGACCAGGTAAGATGTTATCAGAGCCGTGAAGGCACAACTTGGTTAACAATAATCTAATGGGGGTAAGCACTTGAATTTGGTCTGGGTGGGTGGAAGAAACTTCTCCCAGGTAGAAGAAGGTTAAAGGGAGTTTGTAAGTTAAAGCACAGAAGTAAGAAAGCATGGAGTGGGTGGTGGGGTGATTTCAACTGAGAATCAAGTACATGAAGAGAAGGAGTGGAACCTTGAGCTGGAGCTACATTAAGGGGGACATTAATGTCAAGTGTGAAGCAGGCAACAATGTGGTTTAGGAAGATTCTTCTAGTGGTGGTGTGGGGGACGGATTCCAGGCAGGTGGTGGGGTTAATCAATGAGGATGTAGGGAAACCAGTAGAGGCTACTGCTGAGGTCTAGGCAATGCAGATAGTGGAGTAGACTATTCTGGTGGTAGGAGGAGGTAGATGGATGCGGTAGACGTGGTCGAAGTAAAATCAGAAGACTTGCTTACTTATGAGTATAAGGGAAGAGGCGAAGATAACTCCCAATCTTGGCATTGAGCTTGATAGTGAGCTCCTTATGAGCATGCGCTGTTGTCCACCTACCCAGCTAGTAAAGGTTTATTTTTCATGTTTAGGGTATCAATCTCTGTCCTGGGCACTGGTGCACCAGAGACACATAGGGCATGACTGTGGCCTTCAGGGTGCTTATATTCTGTGGGGGAAGACATAATTAGAACAGTATGACAGGTTTGGTGACAAAGCTAACTACAAGGTGCTGTGGGGAAGAGGGAGGAGAAGAGGGGCACCGAACGCATCTTGACAAGGAGGTCAAGGGGGACTCATTCATCTTTGTATACATTTCTGTCTCCATAGTGCCTAACATGGGGCTTCAGACATAAGAAATGTTTGACATGTGCCAAACTCCATTAATAGAGAAGATAGGAAGAGGGGTGTGTGTGTGTGTGTGTGTGTGTGTGTGTGTGTATGTTAGTACGGGTTGCTGAAGAGGATGAATTGTTCCAGACTTGTTGATCAGAGGTGCAGTGAGTCATAGGTCTGAAGATTTCCAGCAAAATATAGGAAAGAGATAAGAGCTGGAGATGACAGCGGAAGATAGTGGATGATGAAGTGTAAATCTCTAGGCGATTATCAGTGTTTGGAGGCAGAGAATGCATCCTGGCTGAAGAGGTTAGAGGAGGCTTCGTGGAAGATATAGATAGGGCTTGAGTCGAATACTGAAAAGACAGCTGTGGACAGGCCCAGAAGAGCGGCAAGGACAATCTAAGGCACAGTGACTGGTCAGGGAAAACAAAACCCACGAAGGTGCTGTGCTAGGACTGAGCAGAGTGAGCTTGGGGGACAGCCAGAGAGATGAGCTTGGTGTAAGAGAAATGTCTCGTTGGGAGAGCTGGTGCTCCATAAGGCTGTGTTGACTGGAATGCCTTCTCAGCCCAATTTTTGCTGCCTCCACAAATTAGTGAGTAAGCCACACTAGGATGCCACTGAAGGACGTTATCAATTCAATGCTGTGTGTTATATTTGATCTAGAAAATGTTTGTCACTTTTTAATTTTTTTTTTTTTTTTTTGCAGTTTTTGGCCTGGGCTGGGCCTGAACCTGCCCCCTCCGGCATATGGGGCTGGCGCCCGACTCCTTTGAGTCACAGGCGCCACCCCACTTTTTGATTTTTTTGAGATAGAGTCTCACTATGTCGCCTTTGGTAGAGTGCTGTGACATCATAGCTCACAACAATCTCCAACTCTTAAGCTCAAGCAATTCTCTTGCCTCAGCCTTCCAAGTAGCTGGGACTATAGGTGCCCGCCACAATGCCCAGCTATTTTTAGAAATGAGGTCTCGCTCTAGCTCAGGCTGGTCTTGAACTTGTGAGCTCAGGCAATCCACCCGCCTTGGCCTCCCAGAGTGCTGGGATTACAGGCATGAGCCACCACACCCGGCACTTTTTAATTTTTTCAAATAAATTTCATACTGATGTGAAAGCTTAGGAAAGAAGATTTGTCTTTAAGGAGTTGAAAAAATTCATAGATGAAATGCATATTTCGTAGAAATGAAACCTCCAATGTAGAGTTTTAAACCTCACTGTGACACAGCCATTTACGAAGTTGAATCAGGCATAGAAGTAAAGAAATGCAGTGATCTCTGTCTGCTTCCTATTGGGTCGGACATCAGGTCCCTGGAATAGTCAGTAATTCTGACAAATTCATACAGGCAGCCTGCGGGAGGGGGACTGTTCTGCCTGATACTGCACATCACATCTTTTTGTCATGCCTTAAGTCAAAACAAAGCAAGCCCAGAGATGCACAGCCCTCACCCCCCAGACTGCCGTGCTGTGCCGTGGGAATGCTGTGCTGTGCATAGTTTTCTTCCCTTGAGCCTGTCATTGACAAGAGCACTTGGTGCTCTGGTAAATTTGCCCTTGGGGAGCGGCATTTTAAGTTTTGGATTCCAGTGTAACTCTCATCTAGAGATAATTATGGCCAAAGCTCTGGGGACAGCTTCTTCCTGCTCTTTGAGAGGAGGCTGATTTGAGAGGAAATATAGCATAAAGAACCACCTACCTACTACCATAAAAAAATTCAGAAATAGAATATTTGAGTATAAAATGCACACGCACACACAACTCTCCTTTCAACATGAGCTTGAGGCTCAAGGTAGAGTAGGTTTTTTGTGACCATGATGATCAAAACCTCTCTCCAAGGGTGATGGAATCTAGCATTGGTGACATCGTGAAGCCGTTGTTGCCCAGTCTGCTTGCCTACCTCTGGGTTTCTCAGTATATGAGAAAAGCAAACCATAACTTGAGCTAACATCTGTTTTTTGCAAAGATCTTACTTGATGGAAAATACATGTATTAATAACTTAATCATTTATATAAGCTACAAAAGATACATAAAATAGGGCTTTTGCTCCTTTATTTCATTTGACTCAGATACATTATAAATAAGAAAATTACCCACTTACACAATTAATTTTCAGTTCTCTTTTTAAAATCAGGAGTAACTTATAAGTTAACTTGTTATTTATACATCAAAGTAACTTCTGCTAATACATTGGTAACATGTACATAGTAACTTATATCATTTTTATTTTTGTCTTTGCTCCACTTTCTCAAATGGCTAAGGGTTTTGTTAGGACTTTGCATTAAAAATTCCCTGGCAAAACTTTTAAGCCAAGAATATATTGAGGCAAGTATGATTGGAACAGATATTTTAAGCAAATCCTATTTTCCCAAACTGATTCCGTTAAGAGGTCATTAAATCCTTCTTCTAAAAGTTCTTATGATTAGCAGGTAAATGTAGATATCAAATGAGGGGATTAGGTACATGGTTAATTAAATTTGTATTAAGGCAGATTAAGAAAGCACTCTTCCTGCTTATTATAAACCAAAGCCAGGATTGAACTTTATATTTAGACTTCCTTTTTTAGTCCCTTGAGTGTATCACATAGATGTTTCATGTCCAAAAAAACTATTTGTCATTAGATTTCTTTTTGTTCTATCGCCACCAACAGGCAATAGTAATCTGTACACCAGCAAGGCAGGGGAAAGGATTGAAAATTAATTGGAACAGAAAGAATGTTAATTGGAAAGGGGCTTTTACATCAGGATTAGGAAAGTTTCTTATACCTGTGTTTCTGTGACACTGTTGTTGCTTGCGTTATATTTTGCCAAACAATCCATTTGGATTCTTCGCTATATTGACTAATTTTCCCCCCACTGGTTGAATTGAATTGACCAAACTTTTCATTGCCTTAGAGCACCACCTAAGTGATTTATGTTTTCATGTTAGTTCTGGTTAGGTCACTTTGAAACACCCCCAGGTGCTGAACTTGTCTCCTCTGAACCTCCATATATTTAGTTCTTCTCTGCATGTCGCTGAGTATGGGTTTCAGAGAGAACTTGGCATGGCAGAAACAAGCCGTGATAGCAGTGGGAGTAGGAGGGAAAGGAGGAACAAGAGGCAAGAGAGGGTCACTGAGGTCATATTGCTGGTGTTTTTCTCTTTGGTTTCCCTCTTGAATTTTTTTATGGGGCCAGTCACTTGGAAGGGCTACATTTTTTCGACTGTCCAAGTTTCTCTTTCCAAATCTGTTTTCCTTCTGTTCTTTGTGCTAATCCCCCATCCTAATCCAGGCCCACAGGGAGAGCTAGAATTTGTAGATCTGTGCTTAATTAACAGTGGTGAGGCCATTCTTGCCTTCTTCCTGATTTTAGAGGGAAAACATTTAGCATTCAGCATTTAGTGTTTCATCATTATGTAAGGAGCTAGCTGTAGATTTTTTGTAGATGCTCTATTGAAGTGAAGAAGTTCTTCTTTATTCTCAGTTTTTTTTTTCTGTTTTTTTTTTTTTTTTTCCTTGAATGAGTGTTGAATTTTGTCAAGTACTTTTTCTGGATAAATTTATATCGTCATGTGATTTTTCTTTTCAGACTGTTAAGATCATGGGTTACATTGATGGATTTTTGAATATTTAACCAACTTGCATCTCTGGAATGAATCCCATGGGATACAATTATTTTAGAATCTTGCTGAATTGTATTTGCTAATATTTTATTAGGGTTCTTTTGCATCTATATTCATGAGATTTGGTGGTCTGCAGTTTCCAGTTTTGTGTTGTCATCCTTGTGTGGTTTTAATGTCAGTGTAATAGTGGTCTCATAAAATGATTTGGAAAGTGATCTCTCCTCTTTTATTTTCTGTAAGAAATTGTGTAGAATTGGTATTGCATCTTCCCTTAAACACTTGATAGAATTTTCCAGTGAAAGCATAATCTCCATAGGGGCCTGGAGATTATTTTTCAGAGTTTTAAATTTACATATTCAATTTCCTTAATAGTTATAAGACTGTTCAAATGATCTATTTCATATTGGGTGAGTTGTGTTAGTTTTTGTTTCTGGGGGAATTGGTTTTTTTTCACATCTCTTTGTCAAATTTATGTGTGTAGAGTCATTTTTAATATTCACTTACTATCTTTTTGGTATCTCCAGAGTCTGGAGTGATGCTCCCTGTTTCATTCATGATAGTCATCCTTTATGTCTTCTGTCTTTTTGTCTGTCAGTCTCACTAGAGGGTTGCCAACTTTATTGATCTCTTCAAAGCACCGTCTCTTTTTGCATTACGTTCAGCCATTCAGGAATCTCCAAGGCAGCTGCTTCTCTTTTCAGTTCAGGTTTCTCCTCTGTTCTATTATACTCCGCATACTTAACACTTTCAATTGCCGTTCCCCATTCCTGTGGCCTTTCCATTCCTCTTCGGCGTCTTGGCAAGCACTCCATTACTGTGTACCCTTCCTTTTGACCTTGCTTTTGAAAGGTGATCACATCTTGCTGGTATTTCAAGAAAGTCTCATTTTTATATAGATTGGTTTACATCATAATTACACAAACAACTGTGAATTCTACTTAGAACCATTATAGCTACCTTGTAGAAAACTTGACTAATAAAACTTAAAAGCATTGGCAGCTATCA
>NW_003852647.1:1304428-1308028 GCF_000181295.1 Otolemur garnettii | reverse complement strand
AAGAAAGAAAGAAAGAAAGAAAGAAAGAAAGAAAGAAAGAAAAGAACAGAATTGCTTTGGGCATTACCATTTTTACAGCTGTGCTTTCTAGAATCCTCTCTGCTAGAAATCTTTCTCTGCCTGTCTGAATATTAGCTCTCCTCTGGGGCCAAATTAAGTACTCCTTCCTAGTTAGGTCTTCTCTAGCCATCTCCAATAAGACTGGCAGCCCCCTGAACTCCTGTAGGAACCGTTGCCCATGCCATCAACCAAGCCCTTCAGTAGCTTTATCTCTGGGCGTCATATTGGTTAGGAGCATGGGCTCCTCCTATCAAGACACACCTGGGCTTTGATCTTGGCTTTGTCATTTCCTAGCTGCGTGAGCGTTGGCAACTGAATTCACCTCCCTGGACATTGGTGGATGCCTCTTTAAAATGAGAAGACTATCTCTGCCTGTTAGGCTTGTGGGTAAAGATCAAATAGAATAGCTTAAAAGCTATTAGATGTGATATAAATATTAAAGATATATTTAATACAACATAATTAAAAATCAGGGTTTAATAGGAAAATATTCATGAAATAGTGTTGTAATAGAAGAACTACAAAATTGTAAGTAAAGTAAGAAAGATCCAAATGTGTGTGTATGTGTGTGTTCACCAACATACATGAAAAGAATGGGAAGGCATACTTCAAAATGTTGCTCTGGATGATGGAATAATTTTCTATATTTTAAATTTTTTAGGATGGTATCATCCTAGATTTGTAATTGGAAAATATTATTTAAAAGGGAAAAATCAAGGTCTGATGATTATTCCTTTTTTAACTTAATTTTTATTAAATCATAACTGTATACATTTATGGGGTACAATGTGATGATTTGGTATGCAGTATGGAATGCTTAAATCAAACTAATCAGCATAACCATCACCTCACTTACTTATTTTTGTGGAACAATATTTATAATATACTCTTTGTTGTTTTGAAATGTACCCTCTTATTTGATATTTATATTCTCCCATACTTCAGAAAAGGCTTAAGTAACATGAAATGTGGTAAGATAAAATTACAATATAAAACCAAATAAAGCAAAGGAGAAGATACAAGTAGGAAAGCTCCTCTGTAGTGACACTGTTGCACATTTATTGTGATGGTCTCATATTTTTATGAAGTGTATTGTTTTTACGTTTTTCAAAACTTTCAGATTAATGTGAGCGTACAGTCAACTAGGTTACGATGTTTGCATTTGTTAGGTAGTCCGGCACCCGAGAGGAGGATCACACGCCCTTATACTGTGCCCACTAAGTGGGAGCACACCAAAACCCTCCCTCCTCCCACCTCGCCCCTGCTTGAATTGAATTGGATCAAGTGTGTTTTTAAAAGGATGGATGTCCTAGAATTTCCTTTCATCACAGCTTTCATAGGGAAGATTAATTTTGTAAAAGAAAGGCAGGATTTTATAATAAAATGAGATAATGTCAAAATGATACCTAAAAGAAAGAAGAATTTTCTGCTAGTTTTCAGCAAGTTGAAGATTCTGATTATTTTCTTTTTGCCTCGGTAGACAGCCCCAAGAAAGCCACCATTGATATTATCTGTATTATATTATGCTTGTATGGTAAGTTGCAAGTTAGAAGTACAGATACTCCTCAACTTATGATAGGGTTACATCCTAATACACCTATCCTAAATTGAAAATGTCATAAGTCAAAAAATACGTTAACCTACCTCACCTACTGGTCATCATAGCTTAGCCTAGCCTACCTTAAAGGTGCTCAGAATCCTTACAGTAGCCTACACTTGGGCAAAATCGGCTAGTACAAAGCCTATTTATTTTATAATGAAGTGTTGGCTATCTCGAGTACATAGTAGCTTGCCAAGGCAGAAAAACATTAAAATTCAAAACTCAAAGTATGGTTTCTACTGAATGTGTATCGCTTTTGCACCATTGTAAAGTTGACAAATCATGAGCTGAACCATCATAATTGAAGGGCTGTCTGAATACATTTGATTAGCATTGGTTTTGCCTATCTGTTTTGAAAAAGTTGAATAATGGAGCAACAGACTAGACTCTAGGGGGTCCTCAAACTTTTTAAACATGGAGCCAGTTCACTGTCCCTCAGAACTTTGGAGGGCCAGATTGCAGGCCCAGGGACAAGTCAGCTGCTAAGCAGGACAGGCAGCGGTGGCAAAAACATCCAGCAGGCTGGATAAATGTCCTCAGTGGGCTGCGTGTAGCCTGCGGGCAGCCCGCGGGCTGTAGTTGAGGACGCCTGGACTAGAGTAAAAAAACAAACCCAAACTGGGAATGCAGGTCTTGCCCTGGCCCTGTTATTACTTAGCTAGGTTTTAACTGCTTTCCTTACTTTTCCCTTGGAAATTGAGGGACCTGGATACGAGGATCTAACTTTGTCTATAGTTTAGTAAAGTTGTAGTTTCATGCATTTAGGAATGTGTATTTCCATTGATCCTTCCACTTGCAATCTTTATAGTATGTTAGTTAACTTTATAAAATGTTGATCATTGCCTTGTATGATATTTTTTTTAATTAAATGATACCTGTGTACATTAATGCAATCATGGGGTAGCCTTGTATGATATTAATGTAATTTAAATGTCTTTTTCACAGAGAGACCTCTCTCCCCCAAGGCTGTCAAAGGATTTGAAACTGTTCCACTTACCAAGAACTATTATAGTGTGGTGAGTGTTCGGATGACGGACGAAAATTTTCTTGACTCTATATGGAATCTTTTCACTTGTCAAACCATTGATATATTGAGGGGACACAAAGGAAAAATCAAGTTGCATGCAAGGGTCCTATGTCATTTGCATTACAATGAAGCTCTTCTACTTGTAAGCTTCTTACAGATGTCTAGAAGTCTTACATCTACTGTGCTAAAAAAATTCAAGGGTGGCACAAAGATTTAGAGCAAGGTCTATTAAACAGTAGTGAAAGATAAATGAGTTAATATGTAGGCATTATGGTGAAATTCAGCAGTTAGAGATAGCCTTATAGATGTTTAGAAGGTGAATTCCCAAGTTCCTGTAACACAGTAAGTTTTAAGTGATTTGCATTCTGTGATTTTACTGCAGAATCAATCACTCCATTATTATATCCTCTGGAATTATCAGCCTTGTTCTTGGGGAGAGCCCAGAGGAAGACTGCCCTTTGGCACAATGGGAGGAATCAAATGGCTCTGGCTGGAACACAGATATGTCAAAATATATTAGCTATGAATAGGACATGTGCAATACTCAAAATAAATTCCTGTTAGAAAAAGAAATTACATCATTCTCCTTAATCTACTCTCTGCTTTCCCTCATGTCTCCTTTCCAGACTTGGCCCAGTCACTAATGAAAAGGTCAAGTCATCATTACCTCTTAAGTTTCCTGGTCTGTTAGCCTTGTCATCTCCCACACCTCTGCTGAAATAGAAGCTTCAGCTTTTACCCAGTGTTCTGTTAATATGTGCATTTGTACTCCGTGTTTATTTCATTTTGTGCATGAATAAAAAGTTTTTGAACATCTCTACACAAGTATGTGAATGCCATTTGGTTTCAAAAAACTGAATTTCACTCTTCAGTGAATTTGCTCTATAATGGCGACAAGAACAGTAGATGACAT
>NW_003852647.1:1284351-1304100 GCF_000181295.1 Otolemur garnettii | reverse complement strand
AAAAAAAAAAATAGAAAAGGAAAAGAAAAATCAGGAAGGAACTTACTAGGTCACCTGGTCAATAATCAATAGGGACTAACTACTTTGTCAATATTTTCCCTGTTACATTTTTGAGGTCAAAATACATTATCCAGCAGAGTTAGACTCCCTTCTCCCTTCCTTCCTCCCCACTTCATTTAGTTTTTTAGGTGACCCCTAATCGTGTAATATTTAAGGAAAGGATGTAATTGAATGATGGATGAAAATGTTACCATAGCTTCTTTCGCCTGTGGATCTGGAGTGTATCATTGCTCTGTTTTGGCTCTTTTTCTGCCTCTGCTGATTGTACCCACTTAAAATGCTGTTGAGGTTTATGTAAATTCTATGTATATTTTATTCCAACTCGGGATACACTGTAGTTTTTATAGCCCACTTCCTATTGGAAGACATGTATATTCCTTGCATCATAAACAATTCTGCATTGAGCAGTTTGTACATATAGCTTTATCCAAGTATGAAAATATCTGCACAGTGGAAGTGTGATACACACACACACACATATACACTCATATATATTTAAAAGAGATTTAGACAGGTATTATCTCAAATCTTAGACTTACTAAAGAAAATAGAAGGCCAGGCAAAGTGGCTGACACCTGTAATCCTAGCACTCTGGGAGGCTGAGGTGGGTGGATCACTTAAGCTCAGGAGTTCAAAACCAACCTGAGCAAGAGTAAGACCCCATCTCTACTAAAAATGAAAAACTGAGGCAAGAGGATTGCATGAACCCAAGAGTTGGAGGTTGCTGTGAGCTATGATGCCACAGCACTCTACCAAGGGTGACAAAGTGAGACTCTGTCTCAAAGAAAAAGAAGGTCTTGGGGAACCCTTAATGGCCTGTGAAGAACTGTACCACTTTGGTGTGAATCCTGCTGAATTATGTAATAGAGATCAGTTGGACATATGGTTGTAATTGGCATGGGAAAAGATTTTGGTTGGTTGCTGTTCTTATTAAATCCACATTTCTTTCCCTTTGAGGATTTAAGCACATTTTTTTAGTGGCGATTCAAAATACATTTTGAGTGCTCTAATTGTACTGTCAATTTATGTTGAGTACTTTGACAAATAAAAAAAATTGCTATCCCACCCACAGGATTTGGAGACCTGGACGATGAATTTCACTCACATGGAAGGTGTCCGCATCTGATCTTATATTAACTTTTCTTCCCTCTAAGAGTCATTAATTGTAGATGTTTTCTGTTGGTAGATCTATAAGAGTACTAGTGACTGATTTTTACTGCATTTAAAAAATCAAATATCATTTTCTAATCATATAGCTAATCATATAAGTAACTGTTTTTAAAGAAATCAGATCATGCACAAAAAACATAAAAGAGAAAATAAATATCACCTGTGAGCCCACCACTTAGCGATAATCAATATTAATTGATTGGTGAATGTCATGCCAAACTTTCTTTGAAGTAGTCATGTATGTATGTGTGTGTGTGTAGAGAGAGCCTGTAATATGTATGTGTGTGTGTGTATATATATATATATATAAATTTTTTATTTTTTGTTTTAATTTTAATTTTAATTTTTGAGACAGAGTCTCGCTCTGTCACCCCAGGGTCAAGTGCCATGGCGTCATAGCTCACAGCAACCTCAAACTCTTGGGCTTGAGGGATCCTCCTGCCTCAGCTTCCTGATTAGCTGGGACAGGCGCCCACCACAACACCTGTCTAGTTCTTCTGTTTTTATTAATTAATTAATTAATTATTATTATTGTTTGAGACAGAGTCTTACTAGTATTTCTATTTTTAGTAGAGACGGGGGTCTCACTCTTGCTCAGGCTAGTCTTCAACTCTTGAGCTCAGGCAATCCACCTGTCTTGGCCTCCCAGAGTGCTAGGATTATAGGCATGAGCCATCGTGCCTGGCCTTATATGTTTTTGAATAAAAACAGGAAACTAGCTATTTTTTATTTTTCTTTCATGAAAATGTTTCTATCTCTGCAGCCCCAAAATACTTGTCTTTGACTAGACCTATTCTTTTTTGTTTGTTTTTCAAACAGAGTCTCAAGTTGTTGCCCTGGGTAGAGTGTCACGGCATTATCATAGCTCACAGCTACCTGCAACTCATTGGCTCAAGCAATCTCTTGCCTCAATTTTTCTATTTTTAGTAACTATGGGGTCTCTCTCTTGTTAAGACTGGTCTCTAACTTGTGAGTTTAAGCAGTACATCCTCCTCAACCTCCTAGAGTGCTAGGATTACAGGTGTGAGCCACTGTGCCTGGCCTTGTGTATTTTTAAATAAAAACAGGAAACTATTGGCTTAGCACCCTTAGCACAGTGGTTATGGGGCCAGCCATGTACACTGAGGCTGGTGGTTTGAAACTGGCCCGGGGCCTGCTAGACAACAGTGACAACTGCCACAACAACAACAATAACAACAACAAATAGCTGGGTGTTTGGTGGGCACCAGTAGTCCCAGCTACTTGGGAGGCTGAGGCAAGAGAAGTGCTTAAGACCAAGAGTTTGAGGTTGCTGTCAGCTGTGACACCATAGCACCCTACTGAGGGTGACATAGTGAGACTCTGTCTGGAAAAAAAAAACAAAACAGGAAACTATTTATTTTTTATTTTTCTTTCACGAAGATGTTTCTATCACCACACTCCCAAAATACTTGTCTTTGACTACACCTATTCCTACGCTCCTCCCTTTAGTAAGCCTTTGCTAGTCCAAGGCTCTCTTTATTTTGCTACTGTGTATTAGTCAGGTTCTCCAGACAAACAGAAACACAGAACCAAAAGCCCGGAGAGAGAGACTATAATGAATTGGCTCATGTGACTATCAAGGCTGAAAAGCCCCACAATCTGCTGATCTGAAAGCTGGAGGCCCTGGCAAGTTAATGGTATGATTGTCTAAGTCAAAAAGCCCGAGCACCAGAGAGCTGATGGTGTAAGTTTCTTTCAGAGGGCAGGAGAAGACCAACGTTCTAGCTCAGAGTCAGGCAGGGAGAGCCAATTCTATCTCCCTCTACCTTTTTGTTTCATTTAGGCCCTCAATGGATTGAATCGTGCGCACCCCCTTTGGGGAGGCAATCTGCTTTACTCAAGTCCCATGAAGTAAATGCTGAACTTTTCCAGAAACACTTTTACAGACATACCTAGAAACAATGTTCAGCTAAATGTCTAGGCACCCACCCTGTGATCCAGTCAAGTTGATACCTAAAATTAACCATCACATCTTGTAAACTTAGGCAGGATAGAGACCTTTTGGAATACGGACGTCTACAGACTTTTTCTCTCCTTTTTCAAGTCCAGGCAATTGCCTGCTGATTAGGCCTTGATATAGTTATGGTGTCACATCAATTTTGAAATGTTAAGAACTTCTCCAGGGTGACCAAGCAACCCAGCTCAGACCCACACCTGCCATTAGGCGTGTTACTGTGTGTAACTGGGACTTGGCCACTCCTTCTGGCCTGTCGTTTTGAATGGGAGCTTAGTTAGCATCCTTTAGGGATGTGGCAGCCTGCAGAAAGCTTTTGCTCTCCCTGACCTCGGTTCCTTCATTGTCCTCAAGCTTTGCTGCCATATGTTAAATTTCTCTCATTAACAAAAAGCATTTTACTTTTCTATTAATTATTTTTCTGATAATCTTATTCTGCTCACTGGCTCTCCTTGCCCATTGTAACTTGAAGTTATGTGACAGAATGGATTAAAAAAAATACAGATCAGAAAACAGAATCTCTGCAACTTAGTTGTCAGCCTTATTTTGTGCGTAACACTTAGGTCCTGGCACCCATGGTCTCACTGGGAAGGCAGGACAGACATGACAGTGTAAGCCACATGATGGAGAGTGATACAAAGTTATAGTGTCATAAGAGGAATTTCTCAAAATGTATTTAGAGCAGCGGTTCTCAACCTGTGGATCGCGACCCACAGGAACTGTGTTAAAGGGTTGTGGCATTAGGAAGGTTGAGAACCACTGATTTAGAGGATCCTTTGTATCAGAAGCATCTGTGGAGTTTGTTAAAACTACAGACATACGGGCCCCACCAGACCTGCTACATCAGAATCTCTGGCCATAGATCCCAGGAAACAGCATTTTTAACAACTCCCCTCATCTCTTCTTCAACTGCTTTCCCTCAATCTCAGGTAGTTCTTTTTTTTTTTTAGACGGAGCCTCAAGCTATCCCCCTGGGTAGAGTGCCATGGCATCACAGCTCACAGCAACCTCCAACTCCTGGGCTCAAGCGAGTCTCCTGCCTCAGCCTCCCAAGTAGCTGGGACTACAGGCGCCTGCCACAACGCCTGGCCATTTTTTTGGTTGCAGCCGTCATTGTTGTTTGGCGGGCCCGGGCTGGGGATTCGAACCCGCCACCTTAGGTGTATGTGGCTAGCGCCTTAGCCACTTGAGCCACAGGCGCCGAGCCTCTCAGGTAGTTCTGATGCTCACTTAAATTAAAATCTGGGAACCAACCAAGAAAGAAGTTGAATAGAGGAGGTGAGACTCAAAGCCAGTCTTGGAGGAAGGTTAGAACTTAGATAAGCAAAGAAGAGCTGAAAGGGAATTCAGGCAGGGAGAGCTATCTGAGCAAATTCCCCCAGGAGAGAATGTGGGTGTCTGTCTGTAATTAGTCCCTGCAGGTCAGCCAGTGGCCCTTACTCTCCTCCCCCCATCTCAGTGTCCCTTGGAAGATGGAATTCTTTAGTCACTTCAACTATTGCAGTACAGTGTAATAAAGCTGTCCTTTGTGCTGTCACAAATAGGCTAGACTCACAGTAATCCTAATACGTATTCAATTCTGGGGATGCGCATCTGTCTGCAGTGAGAGGTGATATTTCCCTTCAGTCAAATAGGAAACTGTTATCAGGAAAGACCAGTATTATTTACTTTGTTCCATTTTTTTCTACTTTATATAAATTTTTGTAGATGCCTGAAGGGCATGTTTTATAGAACCTGCACTCAGTAGGAAAGGTGGAGGAAGGCTGTGGCATGTTATATCACAAAAATCCCAGGAAGCCTCCTAGAACCCTTGCTCTAGCCTGCAGCCTTCTGCTCGCCCTCGTTTTCTCTCTCACTCACACATCTGCCCCCTCTCTCCCACCCTGGCTGATCTTACCATTCTAATGCTCGCTTGCCCTTTTTAATTCCACGTATCTATCTGTTGGTTCCTTTCTCCGTATCCCTTCTTATTTTTTACCTATCCTCTTCTCACCTTACTCCTCCATACATCTTTTGCATCTGAGAGCTGGATTTTGTGGAGATTGTGAGTCTATCTGTGGGCAGTGGGGGTAGTGCTGCTTGTTTTGGGAAAGCTGAGGGTGAGGCTACGGAACTGATACTCCATTTTTATATAGACAGGTGATTCTACTAGCATAGAAGTCAAATAGGACATAAATACACTGAAATTTTGCCTTTTTAGTCTCAAAGGACTTTACCAACATTAGCTTATTTTTATAGGCATCATAATGATCTCTGATTTCTATAATTTAAGGTTTTATTTAGGTTTCCTGAGGCCATTATAGTTTTTCTTTTATCACTGGAGATATCTCTGTTTTCAGCCATTGTTTATGTGTTTTAGCCTCTTTAATTAATATCTTCATACTTCTATGATTCCTTCCCTTTGGAAAATATAGTTACACAAATGAACTCATTCTACAGCCTTTCCAGGAAATGTAGGAAATGTATTTTACTGGAAAATCAATAGTCTGGGGATGGGGGTAGAGAAGTTCGGGATAGGGGTACAAAAGTCCTCTGCCTTTTTTCTATGCCTTCTCACCATCTATTTTATTCTGAATTCAGGCAAAGGTTAGTTGAGCAAAAGGATGCTCAGCTGTCCTTGTGAAGACAAGAGTAGAGGAAGCGAAAGCAGCGTGTGGACAGAGTCTATTTTAGTGAGTTTGAATGGATTTTATCTTGATCCAGTTGTACTGCTCTGAAGTTGCTTGGCGCTTGCCAAACTCCTTGCCTTCTGACTCACCACTGAGGCCTTCTGTCTGGGAACACATAGCCTTCTCTGTCTGCTTCCCTTCTTATCCTTTTACATAAGATGCCCTGTGGCTGGAATAAAGAACCAGTCTCAGAAGTTCATCAGTTGGTCATTTGAGATAGAAGAAAGCAATAAAAGTTATACCAAATTTAGGAAAGAATCCCAAGCATTCACTTTGATGAGTATTTCTGCTAATCAAACCACAGCAAGGGCAGTTCTACTGAATATATTACCACTCGCATGTTTTGGGATAATATGTTTCATCACACAATTTGATGAAAAAAACTGATTAATTAATTACCTTTATCATTTTGGTTTTGTAAAGTCATGTTTCTGCCACCCTCAAAAGTTGCAATAATATTAGTTTAATATATATTTATGTTTAGCTCTTCAGAAGTCACTTCAAGGCAGTAGGAAGTATCTACCTGCCTCCTTCCCATGGGAAGTGTTTGTCCTGTGTCAGTGGCTCCAGCAGAGATGATATCCCAAGAAAGTGTGTTGCATTACCTAGCAAATAAACCCATTGGAGTAGGACCATTGGCACCTTTCTTGAAGAATCTGAGCGATTTCATTTAAATGAACCCCAGATGATAGCACTTGAAAGAAATTTGAAATAAAACTATTTCAAATAGTTTTATTATTATTTTATTTATTTTAAATAAATTTGAAATAAAACTATTTCAATTGAGAGGGGGAGATTGAAATATATCAACCATGGAATTAAAGTCATGTTTAATTTTTTTAAAAATGACATTTTCCAATGAAAAGAGTATTTTTTTCCTTTAAAAATCCCTTTCGGATGATGGCTGGTGTTGTTTTTCTTTATTTCAATAGACATTGTAATTCAGATAGTGTGACAGTTACAGACAACAGTACTAGAAGTGAGGGTGAAGATGTGAGATGGCTTGTTACCAGACACGGTCTTTTTAGAAAAGTATGAACAAAAAGATGTTCAGAAGATTTCATTCCCTCCTGGATATAAGAGGGAAGACATGCCCCCATCTTTTTCGACTGCCAGTATAAGTACTATAGACAACCAAATACATATATTTTTATAAAGAAATCTGCATGTGAATCTTACCTCTTCCTTGATACTTAATAAAATGTTACACCAGTGTAGTTCTCTCCATTTCTATGAATAAAAAATGAATGTTAGTGCTGAGTGTGAGTATAAGTAATTACTTGAGGTACTGGTGTGAACAAGAACCCACATGGGCCGAGAGCTATGATGGTCAACCTGAGTTTGGGGAATACCATACTGGGTAAGGACTTGGAGTCAGAAAAAGAAAAACAACACAAGAGTTTTTAATTAACAGGTGGAAAATCTGTGCTTTACTGTGTTTTAATAAAAACTTTATTGCATTATAATTCATATACCATAAAATTTGCTATTTTATTAATTAATTAATTAATTTAGAGACAGAGTCTCACTTTGTCACCCCGAGTGGAGTGCCATGGTGTCATAACTCACAGCAACCTCAAACCCGTGAGCTGAAGCAATTCTCTTTCCTCAGCCTCCTGAGTAGTTGGGACAACAGGCAGCAGCCACAACACCCAGCTATTTTTAGAGACCAGGTCTCACTCTAGCTCAGGCTGGTCTCAAAATTGTGAGCTCCGGTGATTTGCCCACCTCAGCCTCCCAGAGTGCTGGGATTACAGGCATAAGCCACCGTGCCCAGCTGTTTATTTTATTTTATTGTTTTCGAGACTTTCTCTTCTTTTATTTGGGAATCAGTTTGGCTACAGTTTTTAAATTTGCAATCTATTCCATCTTTCCTTTAACTTTTTATTTGGTGTATATTTTAATTTTTAATTATTAAGGGTACATAATAGTTATATGTCTTTATGGGGTACATGTGATACATACATACAATGTGCATGAATCAAAGTAGGGTAATTGGAGTATCCATCACCTCAAGCATTTATCCTTTATTTGTGTTAGGTACATTCTAATTCCACTCTTCTAGTTATTTTTGAGTACACCTTAACTTATTTCTGATTATAGTCACTTTGTTGTACCATCAAATGTTCATTATATCTAACTATATTGTTGCACCCATTAACCATCCCCACTTTATCCTCTCCTCCCTTCTACTCTTCCCAGCTGCTGGTAACCATCATTCTACTCTGTCTCTAGGATATCAATTGCTTTTAATATTTAGCTCCCACATATGAGTACATGTGGCGACATTTGTCTTTCTGTGTTGGCCTTATTTCACTTAACATAAAATTCTCCAGTTCCAGCCATGTTGTTGTAAATGGCAGGATTTCATTCTTTTTGTGGCTATATAATATTTCTATGTGTGTGTGTGTATATATATATATACATATATAATATATATAGAATATTCCTATATATATTTATAAAATATTCTTGTTTCTCTCTCTATATATATACCTCATCATTTCTTTATCCATTAGTATGTTGATGGACATTTAGGTTGATTTCATATTCTTAGCTATTGTGAATAGTGCTGCAATAAACATGACAGTGCAGATATCTTTTCAATATACTGATTTTCCCTTCTTTGTATATATACCCAGCAGTGAAATTGCTGGGTCATATGGTAGTTCTATTTTAGTTTTTTGAGGAACTTCCATACTGTTCCCCATAGTGTTTGCACTAATTTACGTTCCCACCAACAGTATATGAGGGTTCTGCTTTCGCCATAGCCTGTCTTTGGATAAAGGCCATTTTATCTGGGGTGAAATGATATCTCATTGTAATTGTGATTTGTAGTTCCCTGATGACTAATGATGTTGAGCTTCTTTTTTCATATACCTGTTGGCCATTTGTATGTCTTATGTTGAGAACTGTCTATTTAGATCCTTTGTCCATTTTTTAATTGTGTTATTTGATTTTTTGCCTATTGAGTTGTTGAAGCACTTTATATATTCTAGTTATTCATCTAGTTAGATGAGTAGTTTGAAAATATTTTCTCCCATTCTGTGAGTTGTCTCTTCCCTTTCTTGATTGTTTCTTTTGCTTTGCAGAAGGTTTTTAGCTTAATGTGATACTGTTTGTCCAATTTTGCTTTGGTTGCCTGTCTTTGGAGGTATGAAGGCTATGTTAACCAGTTTGATGAAAATATTTCAAATTGTATATAAAAACAGCACACTGTACCCCATGACAGTATTAATGTACACAGCTATGATTTAATACAAATAAATAAATAAATAAGAAATAATTGCCAGTTCCAATGTCCTAGAAGTATTTCCCCAATGTTTTCTTTTAGCAGTTTCATAGTTTCAGGTCTTAGATTTAGTCTTTAATCCATTTTAATTTGATTTTTGTATGTGGTGAGATATAAGGGTTGACACAATTTCATTTTTCTGCATATGGATATCCAGTTTTCCCAGAACTATTTATTTGTCTCTTTTCCCACTGTATGTTGTTGGCACATTTATCAAAGATAAGTTCACTTTATATATATATATATAGCTGTGTGTATTTATTTCAGGCTTCTCTATTCTGTTCTATTGGTCTGTGTCTGTTTTTATGCCAGTACCATGCTATTTCAGTTACTATGGCTCTATAGTATAATTGAAGTTGGGTAATATGATTCCTACAGTTACATTCTTTTTGATCATGATGGCTTTGGCTATTCTGGGTTTCTGGTGGTTCCCTATAAATTTAAGGATTTTCTTTTCTATTTCTGTGAAGAATGTCATCAATATTTTGAGAAGGATTGCATTGAATCTGTAGATTGCTTGGGGTAGTATGGACATTTTAATGATACTAATTCTTCCAATTCATGAGACTGGAACATCTTTCTCTTTTTTTGTGTCATCTTTAATTTTTTAATCAATGTTTTATAGTTTTCATTATAGAGACCTTTCACTTCTTTGGTTAAGTTTATTCCTATGTATTTTATTTTATTTGTAGCTTTTGTAAATAGGATTACTTTACTGATTTCTTTTTCAGATTGTTTACTATTGGCATATAGATACGATACTGATTTTTCTATATTGATTTTATATCCTGCAACCTCACTGAATTTATCTGTTCTAATAGTTTTGGGGTGGAGTCTTTAGATTTATACAGATATAAGATCATATCACCCACAAAGAAAGATAATTTAGCCTCTTCTTTTCCAACTTGGGTGTCCTTTATTTCTTACTTTTGTCTGATAGCTCTAGCTGGAACTATGTTGAATACCACTGGTAAAAATGAGAATCCTTGCCTTGTTCCAGATGTCAGTGGTAAAGCTTTCAGTTTTTACCCATTCAGTATGATATTAGCTGTGGGTCTGTCATGTTCCTTTTTATCATATTGAGGGAAGTTCCTTCTACATATGGTTTTTTGAGACTGTTTATTATAAAGGAGTGTTGAATTTTAATGAATGTTTTCTCAGCATCAGTTGAAATGATCTTATGTTTTTGTCCTTTAATTTGTTGATATGATGTATCACATTGATTGATTTGCTTATGTTGAACCATTTTTGCACCCCTGAGATAAATCCTACTTGATCATGATGAATAATCTTTTCGATGTGTTGATGATTTTGATTCTCTGGTATTTTGTTGAGGATTTTTGCACCTATGTTCATAAGAAATATTGGTTTATAGTTTTCTTCTTTGGTTGTGTCTTTGTCTGGCTTTGGTATCAGGGTGACACAGGCCTCATAGAATTATAAGTTTGAGAACATCCTCTCCTCTTCAGTTTTTTGGAATACTTTAAGTAGAAATGATATTTGTTCTTCTTTGGTTTTTTTAAAGTTTTTAAAATTTCAAGATATTAAGAGAGTACAAATGTTTTATGTTTTATGGAGTCTCTTATAATGCTTGAATCCCACCTATAGGTATGTTCATAACCAAATAGTGTTCAACCTACCCCCATTAGGTAGGTTTTTGCCCCTCCTCTCCCTTCCTGGTTATTTTCCGCTGAGTTTTACTTCCGTCTGCATGTGTTAGTTCCAGTTTAATAGTGAGTTTGTGTGGTATTTGTTTTACCATTCTTGAGATACTTCCCTTCGGAGAATGGTCTCCAGTTCTATCCAGATTCTTGAAAAGGTATTAATTCATATTTTTCATAGCTGAGTAGTATTCCATGGTATACATATAACATATTTTATTGATCCACTCATGAATTTACAGGCACTTGGGTTGAGTCCACATTTTTGCAGTTGTGAATTATGCTGCAATAAACATTAGAGTGCACATATTTTGTGTTTGTTTAATGAAAAGTCTTCTTTTCCTTTGAGTAGATACCTGGTGGTGGGATTGTTGGATCTAATGGTAGCTCTATTTTTAGTTCTTTTGAGTAATCTCCATACCGTTTTTCATAAAGGTTGTACTAGCTTGCAGTCCCACCAAAAGTGTGTAAGTGTTCCTTTCTTTCTGCATACATACCACCTTCTATTGTTTTGGGTCTTTTATAATAAAAGCCCTTCTAACTGGGGTAAGGTGATTTCTCATTGTGATTTTAATTTGTATTTCCCTGATGATTAATGACACTGAACATTTTTTCATTGTTTTTAACAATGAAAGAAGAGAACAAAGAAAGAAAGGCAATTTGTCTTTCTTCTTTTGAGAAGCTTCTGTTCATGTCTTTTGCCCACTATTTAATAGGGTTGTTTTTTTGTTTCCTGCTGATTTGCGTGCGTTCTTTGTAAATTCTAGAACAGAGACCCAAGATATAAAACCATCTACTGACAACAAACTGGTCTTCAACAAAACAGACAACAATGTACACTGGGGCAAAGAAGCCATATTTAATAAATAATGCTGGGAAAGTGGGATAGCCACGTGCAGGAGAATTAAACAGGTCCCCTACCTCTCACCACTCATGAAAATTAATTCAAGATGGATAAAAGTCTTAAATCTAAGGCATGAAACTAGGATAATTCTAGAGTAAAATATAGGAAAAACTTTTTTAGATATTGGCATAGGCAAATAATTTATTACTAAGAACCCAATGGCAATCATGACAACTATGAAAATTAATGAAAGGGATTTAGTTAAACTAAAAAGCTTCTGCACACCTAAGGAAACAATCAACAGAGCAAATAGACAACCTGCAGAATGGGAGAAAAGATTCACAAGCTACATATCCAATAAAGGGCTAGTTCTTTGAATGCTTGGTTGAATTCAGAAGTGAAACTATCAGATCCTGGGCTTTTCTTTGATGGGATACTTTTTATTACTGCTTGTATCTTGTAACTTGTTATTTGGTTTACTTGGGTTTTTGATTTTTTCCTGATTCATTTATTCTAGGTTTTCCAATTTATTGGCATATAGTTCATAGTAGTCTCTAATGATCCTTTGGATTTTTGCAGTATCAGTTGTAATGTCTCCTTTTTCGTCTCTGATTTTATTTATTTGGGTCTTCTTTCTTTTTTTCTTTGTTAGTATGGCTAAAGATGTGCCAATTTGGTTTATCTTTTCAAAAAACCAACTTTTTGTTTCATTGCTATTTTGTACTTTTTTGTTTCAATTTCATTTATTTCTGTTCTAATCTTTATTGTTTCTTTTTTCTTTCTTTTTTTCCCCACTGATTTGAAGGTTGCTTTGCTGTTATCTTTCTAGTTCTTTGAAGTTGTTAGTTTGAAACGTTTTTACTTTTTCTGATTGTAGGCACTTATTGCTATAATTTTTCTTTTTATTACTGCTCTTGCTATATCCTGTAGGTTTTGATATGTTGTGTTTTCATTTTCACTTGTTATGAGAAATTTTTAAATTTCTTTCTTAATTTCTTCATTGATCCACAGGTCATTTCAGGAGCATATTGTTGAATTTCTATATTTTTTAATTTTCCTCTTGTTACTGACTTCTTTTTTTTTGAGACAGAGCCTCAAGCTGTCCCCTGGGTAGAGTGCTGGTGGCATCAAAGCTCACAGCAACCTCCAACTCCTGGGCTCAAGCAAGTCTCCTGCCTCAGCCTCCCAAGTAGCTGGTACCACAGGTGCCCGCCACAATGCCCGGCTATTTTTTGGTTGCAACCATCATTGTTGTTTGTCAGGCCCAGGCTGGATTCGAACCCGCCACCTTAGGTGTATGAGGCTGGCGCCTTAGCCACTTGAGCCATAGGCGCCGAGCCTTGTTACTGACTTCTAGTTTTATTTCATTTTGGTTGGAGAAAATATTTGATATGATTTCAATCTTTTTTTTGAAATTTCAAGACTTGTTCTGTGGCCTAACATGTGGCCTATCCTTGATGTGATCCTTAAGCTGAGGAGAGAAATGTGTATCCTGTAGCTATAGTATAAAAGATTCTGTAAATATCTACTAGATCCATTTGGTCTGTAGCATAGATTAAATCCAATGTTTCTTTGCTGATTTCCTGTCTGGATGATCTGTTCAATGCTAAAAGTGGAGTTTTGAGATTTTTTTTTTGTTTGTTTTGAGACAGAGTTTCACTTATTAATCCTCAGTAGAGTGTTGTGGTGTCACAGCTCATGACAACCTCCAACTCCTTGGGCTTAGGCAATTCTCTTGCCTCAGCCTCCCGAGTAGCTGACACTATAGGCGCCTGCTACAATGCCGGCTATTTTTTTGGTGCAGTTTGGCGGGGGCTGGGTTTGAACTCGCCACCCTCCGTATATGGGGCCCGCGCCCTACCCACTGAGCCACAGGCACTGCCCAAGTTTTGAGATTTTTAACAATTATTTTATTATCATCTATCTCTCTCTTTAGCTCTAATAATACTTGCTTTATGTATCCATGTGCTCCAGTGTTGCATATATTTATGTTTAGAATTGTAGCCTCTTGCTGAATTGACCCTTTTGTCCTTATATAATAATCTTCCTTATTTTTTTTTAAAGTTTTTGTCTGGTCATCTATTTTATGTGGTAGAAGTATAACTACTCCTCTTTTTGTTTCAATTTCCATGGAATACCTTTTTCCAGCCCTTTATTTTCTTTTTTTTTTTTTTTTTTTTTTTTTTTTTTTTTTTAGACAGAGCCTCAAGCTGTCCCCCTGGGCAGAGTGCCGTGGCATTACAGCTCACAGCAACCTCCAACTCCTGGGCTCAAGCGAGTCTCCTGCCTCCGCCTCCCAAGTAGCTGGGACCACAGGCGCCCGCCACAACGCCCGGCCATTTTTTGGTTGCAGCCGTCATTGTTGTTTGGCGGGTCCGGGCTGGGGATTCGAACCCGCCACCTTAGGTGTACGTGGCTGGCGCCTTAGCCGGTTGAGCTATAGGCGCCGAGCCCAGCCCTTTATTTTCAATGCATGTATGTCTTTATAGGAGAAATGTATATCTTTCAGACAACATATAATTGGCTCTTTTTTATCCATTTAGCCACTCGTCTATTCATTAGAGTTTAGTCCATTCACTTTCAATGTTATTATTGATATATAAGGGCTTATGTCATGTTGTTCTTTGATTTCTGGCTATTTTGTGGTTCTCTCTTTCTTCTTTCCTGTCTTCCTTTGCTTAAAGTGATTTTCACTGGTAGTATTTTTTAATTTCTTGCTTTTCATTTTTTGTGTATCTGTTGTGGGTTTTTTGATTTGAGGTTACCATGAGAGTTGCAAAGAACATCTTAAAACCAATTATTTACATATGCAACTCTTCTTACAAAGAAACAAGCAAAGAAAAATCTAATAAAATTTCTACTCTTGAACTCCATCTTCTCACCTTTTTGTTATTGTTTCTATCCATAGCGTTTTATGATATCTGCCTCTCAAAAAGTTGTTGCAATTATTTTTATCAGACTTAGTCTCCCTACTTAAGATATAATTGGTTTATATACCACAGTTACAGCAATAAATTCTGTATTTGTGTACTTACTGTTACCAGTGAGTTATATAACTTCAAATGATTTCTTATTGTTTATTAATGTTCTTTTCTTTTAGATTAAAGAACTCCTTTAAGCATTTCTTGTAGGGCAGGACTGATAGTGATGAAATTCCTCAGCTTTTATTTGTCTGGAAAAGTCTTTATTTCTCCTCCATGTTTGAAGAATATTTTTGTAGTATGTAATATTCTGGGGTTAAGGTTTTATTTTTCCCTTTAACACTTTGAATATTTTATTCCACTCTCTCTTGTCCTATAAAGTTTCCATTGAGAAGTTTGCTGCCAGACGTATCAGAGCTCCTTTATATATTTTATTTTCTTTTATCTTGCTTCCTTTAGGACCTTTTCATTATCCATGACCTTTGGAGAGCTTGATTATTAAAGGCCTGTTTAGCGTAATCTTCTTTGGGTTAAATCTCCTTGGTGTTCTATGACCCATTTGTATCTGAATATTTTCAAAAAATTGAGACAGAGTCTCAGGTTGTCACCCTGGGTAGAATGCTGTGGCGTTATAGCTCATAGCAATCTCCAACTCTTGGTCTCAAGTGATGGTCTTGCCTCAGTTCTTCTATTTTTAGTAGAGACAGGGTCTCACTTTTTGCTCAGGCTGGTCTTGAACTCATGAGCTCAAGCTATCCACCCACCTCGGCCTCCCAGAGTGCTAGGCTTACAGGGATGAGCCACTGTACCCAGCCTTTGTATCTGAATATTGATATCTTTCTCTAGGTTTGGAAAGTTCTCTACTCTTATTTCCTTGAATAAAGCTTCTAGCCTAATATTTCTCTCTACTTCCTCTTTAAAGTTAATAACTCTTAGATATGCCCTTTTGAGGCTATTTTCTAGATCTTGTAGGTGTGCGTCATCCATTTTTTTCCTTTTTTTTTCTCTTCTCATTGTGTATTTTCAAATAGCCTATATTCAAATTCATTAATTCTTTCTTCTGCTTGGCCAATTTTGCTGTTGAGAGACTCTGATGCATTTTTCAATTTGTTAATTGATTTCTTTTTTGACATAGAGTTTCACTATGTTGCCCTCGGTAGAGTGCCATGGCGTCACAACTCACAGTAACCTCAAACTCTTATGCTTAAGCGATTCTCTTGCCTCAGCTTCCCAAATAGCTGGGGCTACAGGCACCTGCCACAACACCCGGCTATTTTTTTGTTGCAGTTGTTGTTTAGCAAGCCCAGGTCAGATTGGAACCTGCCATCCCTGGTGTATGTGGCTGGTGCCCTAACCACTGAGCTATGAGCATAGAGCCTGTTAATTGAATTTTTAAGCTCCAATATTTCTGTTTGATTTTTTTAAAAATTATTTTAATCTCTTTGTTAAATTTCTCTTCTCTGTGTTGTCTTGAAATTCACTGAGCTTCTTCAGGACAGCACTTTTGAATTCTTTGTCTGAAATGTTACATATCTCCATTGCTCCAGGGCTGGTCACTAGTACCTTGTTTAGTTTGGCAAGATCATGTTTTCCTGGGTATTAATGCTTGTGGATGTTTTTCAATGTCTGGGCATTAAAGAGTTGGATACTTATTTAATCTTCATAGTCTGAGCTTGTTCCCATCCTTCCTGAGAGGGCCTTCCAGCTATTCAAAGGGAACTGAGTTTTGATCCAAGTCTTTGTTCACTGCAGCTGTATCAGCACTGGGGGTACCCTGACCTCAGTAATGTTATGACTCTTAGAGACTCCTGGTAGTACTGCTTTGGTTGACATGGGTAAGATATCAAAGAATTCCCTGGATTACCAAGTGAAATCTCTTACTCTCCTCTCTCACCATCTATGCTGGGCTGCTAGAGTTGAGGAAGGAATGATGTGGGCACTCACTCATGGCCACCAGCTCCAGGTCACACTTGAAGCCAGTCCAGTCTCACCCAAAGCCCATGGTGACTGTTACCTGGCTACTTGTGATGTTTATTCAAAGCCCAAGAGCTCTTCAGTCAGTAGGTGGTGACTCTTGTCAGGACTAGGTCCTTGCCTTCAGGGTAGCATGTTTCCTTCTGGCCCAGGGTTCATCCAGAAGTATCTTCTAGGAACTAAGGCTTGATCTCAGAGGCTTCAGGAGTCTGCTGGATACTTTATTTTGGTATGGCAGAGCTGGTGCCCAAGTTGCAAAACAAAGTCTTCTAAAGTTTTCCTTCTCTTTTCCCCAGGTGGAAGAAGACTCCCTGAGCCACACTGCCTATAGTTGCGTGTGATTGATTACACTGTCCCATTGGTTCATATGCACTCTAAGTTCACTGGCTCAGAGCCAGCACAGCCATAGGAATTGCCCAAGGACTTACAGCCTTCTGTGGCTTGATTGCCTTACAAATTTAATCCAGCCCCCAGGCTTCTTTTTATCAGACAGTGGTGGGGCTAGATGGAACTTGGGTTTTGGGGTGGAGGATTACTTGTTGGCCAGGCTGGACTAACTCCTCCCTTATGGACACTGGCAGAATTCTGCTCTGTGGTGTGCTCCCTTATGCCAGGGTGTCCCTGAGTTTCGAAGTGAAGTCCCACAATTAATTAACTCTCCCTCCCCTGGGCACATACATTCTTTCTCAACTCCACATGGGGGTGCACCACTGCTAGGGAATGAGTGATGAGTGGCATAGGAAACATAAGATTCTCTTTTCTGACCTTTTCAGTGTCTATTACCATGATATAATGTTACAACCAGGTAGTATGATTGCTCATCTGATTTTTCGTTCTTCTGAAGGTACTTGTATATGCCTGGATAGTTGAATTTGATGTTTGTGCAGAAAGACAATTGCTTGAGGTTTCTATTTGGCCATCTTGCTTCTCTTCTTCAAAATTTACCATTTTAAAGTATATAGTTTACTGTGTTTAGTATATTCACAGAGTTGTGCCATAGTTATCACTATCTCATCTAATTTCATAACATTGTCATTGCTGCAATAAGAAATCTCATACCCATAAATACTCCCAGCCACTCCTTATTTCCTTTAGCCCCTGGCAACTCCAAAATCTACTTTCTGTCTCTATGGCTTTACTTATTCTGGAAGTTTTGTATAAATGGAATTATATTAATGTAGTATATGGCATTTTAGGTCTGGTTTCTTTCACTTACCATAATATTTTCAATATTATATCATCCATGTTATAGAATATATCTATACTTCTTTCCTTTTATGGCTGAATAATATTCCATTGGATGAGTAATACCAGATTTTCTTTGTCAGTTTATCAACTGATGAACCTTTGGGTTGTTTTCACTTTTAGATTGCTGTTAATAATAATGTTGTGAGCTTTCATATACAATTTCTTGTGTGAACATGTTTTCATTTCTCTAGGAGTGAAATTGCTGGGTTATATGGTAACTCTATGTTTAACTTTCTGAAGAACTGCCAAACTGTTTTCCATATGGCTACACTATTACACATTCTTAGCAGTAATGTATGAGGGTTCAAGTCTCTCCATATCCTCATCAGCACTTGTTATTGTTTGCTTGTTTGTTATATAGCCACCCTAATAAGTATGAAGTAGTGTATCTCACGGTGATTTTGATTAGCTTTTTCCAGATGGTTAGTTATGTTGAGTACACTTATTTCCCATTTGCATATCTTCTTTGGAGAAATGTCCATTGAAATCCTGTCAATTTCTTTTTAATTTTTATTACAAATTAATATGAGGGTGCAGATGTTTAGGTTACACTGTTTTCAATTTATTTTTATTTTTTATTGTTTTGGATTCATTGAGTGTACAAAGAATTAGGTTAAACTGATTGGAGTTGTTAGATAAAGTCCCTCTTATAATTGTGTCCTGCCCCCAAGAGGTGTGACCTCCCAATCCCACTCCTTCCTCCCCTCTCTCCACTCGCTCATTCCCCTACCCTCCATTGTATTAGCTCATCTACTGCCTTCATATTAGAATAGAATACATTGGATTCTTGCTTATCCATTCTTGTGATGGTTTACTAAGAATAATGTGTTCCACCTCCATTCAGGTTAATACGAAAGATGTAAAGTGGCAATCTTTTTAGTGGCTGAATAGTATTCCATGGTATACATATATACCACAGCTCGTTAATCCATTCCTGGGTTGGTGGGCATTTAGACTGTTTGCACATTTTGGCAATTATAAATTAAGCAGTGAAAAACAGTCTAGTGCAAATGTCCTTATGATAGAAGGATTTTTTTCATCTGGGTAGATGCCTAGTAATGAGATTGCAGGATCAAATGGGAGGTCAAATTTGAGTTCTTTGAGGATTCTCCATACTTCCTTCCAAAAAGGTCATGTTAGTTTGCAGTCCCACCTGTAGTGTACAAATATTCCCTTCTCTCCACACCCACGCCAGTATCTGTAGCTTTGAGATGTTGTGATATGGGCTATTCTCACTAGGATTAGGTGATATCTCAGGGTAGTTTTGATTTGCATTTTTCTGATGGTTAGGGACGATGAGCATTTTTTTATGTTTGTTAGCTATTCACCTGTCTGTCTTCTTTTGAAAAGGTTCTGTTCATGTCTCTTTCCCAGTGATAGATGGGATTGTTTGGTCTTTTTTTGTTGATTATTTTGAGTACTCTATAGATCCTTGTTATTAAGCTTTTGTCCAATTCATAATATGCAAATATCTTTTCCCATTCTGAAGGTTGTCTGTTTACTTTGGTTGGTAAACTTATGTCCTTATGTCCATAAGCTGTACAGAAGCTTTTCAGTTTAATTAAGTCCTATTTGTTTATTTTTATTGTTGGAATTGCCACAGAAGACTTCTTCATAAAATCTTTCCCCAGGCCAATATCTTCAAGTGTTTTCCTCACACTTTCTTTGCGGATTTTTATTGTTTCATGCCTTAGATTTAAATCTTTTATCCATCTTGAATTAATTTTTGTAAGTGGTGAGAGGTGTGGGTCCAGTTTCAGTCTTTTATATGTGATTATGCAGCTCTCCCAACACCATTTATTAAATAGGGATTCTTTCCCCCAGTGTATTTTTTTTTATAGAGACAGAGTCTCACTACGTTGCTACATAGCTCACAGCAACCTCCAACTCCTGGGCCTAGGCGATTCTCCTGCCTCAGCTTCCCAAGTAGCTGGG
>NW_003852647.1:1271668-1282450 GCF_000181295.1 Otolemur garnettii | reverse complement strand
CTTTATAGAGATCTTTCACATCCTTTGTTAGGTAGACTCCTAAATATTTCATCTTCTTTGGCACTACTGTGAATGGGATAGAGTCCTTGACTGCTTTTTCAGCTTGGCTGCTGTTGAGTCTTTATTTTTCTGTTTGCTTTTTGTCCTTAACAGTTTCTGTTGACATGTCCTTAAGTTCAGAGATTCTTTCCTCAGCCATATTCAGTCTCCTATTGAGCCCATCCTAGGCATTCTTCATTTCTGTCACTGGGTTTTTGATCTCTAGCATTTCTTTTTGGCTCTTCCTTAGAATTTCTGTCTCTCTGCTTACAATTGATCTGTTTGTGTATATAGCCTACTTTTTCTGTTAGAGTGGCATATTAATCACAGTTATTTTAAAATCTTGGTCTTATAATTTCAACATTTCTGTGATGTCTGACTTTAGTTCTGATGCTTATCCTGTCTCTTCAAACTGTGTTTTTTGCCTTTTAATATGCCATGTAATTTTTTTTTTGGAAGTCTGACATGATAGATGAACTGGATAAAAGGAACTGTGTTAAACAGGCCTTTAGTAATGTGGTGGTAAGGTGAGGAGGAAGAGGAAGCAGTCTATATTTCCTTGAATAGGTCTCAGTTTTTTAATGATTGTGGGCCCTTGGACTGTGAACTTCACTAGTGCTTTTCAGTCCTTCTTAGGTGGGACAGGATGGCTAGAGAAGGCTGGAGTTGGATATCTTCCTCCCCACACACTAAGGCTAGAGCTGGCTGGAGGCAGGCATTTCCCTTACCCCATGTTAGTTAGGCTCTGATAAAACTCCAATAGGGCATGCTCTGGTAAAATAGTTTCTCCTGAAGGCAGACTTTATTAAGAACAGAATGCTCTGGAGTATTTCAGAATAGTTACTTCCCCCTCTCCATGCCTGGAGCATGAGAGGATATTTTCCTCTAACCTTCACTGCTTGAACCTGGTAGAACTCCTGGAGGTAGAACTCAAAACAGTGTGGGTGTGCTTTCCTAATATTGGACACCCTGGAGCTCCCAACTCTCAGACTTGTTCACACTGAGATCTCAACAGTTTTTCAGTTGCAGTGTAAGTTTTTTTTACCCTGCTACTAGTTCCTCTCGAGCAGTGGTTCTCAATCTTCCTAATGCTCTCACCCTTTAATACCGTTCCTCATGTACGAAACTAATTTTATGGTTGGGGGTCACCATAACATGAGGAACGGTATTAAAGGGTCGCGGCATTAGGAAGGTTGAGAACCACTGCTCTGGAGGCTTTTGCTTGCGGGTCTCTGTTCTAGTTAAGTTGTGATTCTCTGTACCTGCGTGTCTGTCTTGCCAGTTTTTGGAGTAGCAGTTTTTCCCATTGACCTCAGTTCTCTGGTGGATCTAAGAAAAAGTATCTGTTTATTCCATTTTGCTTAACTGCTTACTTCTTGTTAGGATTGAGTAGAAACTTTTACAATCTTTACATGTGACACTGGAAACTGGGAGTCCTCTTTCTTCTTTTTTAATATAGGCATCGTAATTATATATTTTTCTCTAAGTTCTGTTTAACTGCACCCCGTGAGTTTTGATAATGTGTCTTCATTTTCATTCATCTCAAAGTAGTGTCTAATTTCCTTTGTTGTGCTTTGGACTTTCTATGGGGGGGTAACATTTTGATTCCATCACTAGATTAATTTCAGAGAACGTAAGTACCTCCAGAGCCCTGCATTTACACTTTTACAGGGTAGTTTCTGAGGACTGGAGGAACTGAAAGTAGACATGCTTTCAGGGTGCTACAACTCAACCCTAAGCTTTTGAAGCCACCTTGTGGCCTGTGGCCTTCTATGCTCATGATTCTCAACTGGGGATAACATTGCCCTTCAGGTCACATTTGGCAACATTTGGACATGTATTTGGTGGTTATAACTGGGGTGGAAGTGAGATGTAACTGGCACCTAGTGGGTAGAGGTCAGAAATGCTGGTAAATATACTACAATGCTCAGGGTATCCCATTACAATGAGTAATTGGTTTGAAATGTCTATATTGCTGCCATTGAGAATCCTTTTTAAACCTGTTGAAATAGTGGGACTGTTTCCCCCTTGCCTAGCACTTGTCTGTATCCTGTCTCACCACGTCCTCACAATGGTCCGTGAGGTAGGTGAGATGTCACAATATGAGATGAGGTCAGTGAAGCCTTTAAAGTGAAGCGACCTGCCATTCAGTGGCAGAGTCAGGACCATCTCTCTCCAGCCCAGTTGTTTCCCAGAAAAGCCACAGACACCTGGGTCTCCACTGCTTTGAATATTCAACCTTTCAAAAGCAGATCACGATGCATTGCCTTGTGAGTATGTCTGGTATATTGGTAGGTTAACACACTTCTTTTAGCTAAGGATATTTTACTCTGCCTTTTAATCCTCTGTTTAATGCTGTCCTCTGTGTCTAGAGTGGAAATTCCCTGTGGGCAATTGGGGCACAGAGTAGGCACTCAGGAAATTTTGTAGAATGAAATAGAAGATATGAAACAAAGAGCTTGAAATGAAGGTTATACCTGCCCCCAGAAGAGGCTGGGAAATGGGGTATGACCCTGGGACTGGCATGGGGAGAGAAATTATGGACCTGTAAAGTGGTTGTTTTGCCTATAAGATTTGGTTATTTATAATAATCATCAGTGTTATTTCTCTTGCTAAATTCCTCACATTTTGGCCTCCTTTTCTCTTTGAATTGTTCACAGTAGCACCTTTTGCCTTTTTTAAAAGACCGGTTTTATCTCTGCTTAAAAATTCACTGTGTCCTCAGATTGTGTTCCCTAAAGGTCTTATCAGAAACATAAGAAACTTTTATGATATTTGATATTACAGTTATCCTTAAATCAGCCTGACGTGGAATCTCTGTCTTAAGACAACAATTTTCTCACACATAAAATGGAAATAATGATCCTTTGTTAACTCACTGAGGCCTTTTCTGAGGATAAAATGATTAAAAACACATGGGAGCATTTTAAACAGTAGTATGCAATATCAAGACCCCTCCAGTTCTGGGTAACTCTGAAAAATTGTGATGGTAGGAGTTAAACAGTAGAACTAGTTGTCATGCAATTATTATAGTAGTTTGCTAAATTGAAACACAGTTCATTCAGATTTTGTGTTCTTTCCTTACAGTGCTAGTCTGAGTAAATAGGATGCCCCCCGCCTCGGTAATTTGGTAAAAGATCTAAAGCTGCGTATTACGTTGGACTGTCTAGGCATTTACAGTATGTTGACCTTTGTTTCTTCATAGGTCTTACAGAACATCTTGGATACCGAAAAAGAATACGCTAAAGAACTTCACTCTCTTCTTGTTACCTACTTGAGACCCTTGCAATCCAATAACAAGTAAGATTTTTACTTTAAATCCCTTGCTAAATAAAGCCAGATAATGTCAGCATATGCAGTTATTTCTCTTATGTCACTGAATAATTGATTTTGCCCTTTAGAAGAATTTCCACAGATCACAGGTTGCCAAGAACATGGTCAGGACAACAGAAATTATGAAACATGTTGCTTTTGGAGAGTTTGGCTTTTTTTTTTTCCTCTTTCTGGCTGTAAAAGGAATGAGCAGACCTCATTCCTATTATAATTTTTATTTTGTACTTTTTAAAAGTGACGTATCCAGTTTTGCCTTACCAGAAAAGGGCTCATGGTGCTTTTGTTTTGAAAGCACATAGATTAGAAATTCTCCTGCTCATCCTAACCTTTGCTTACCAGGGCAGAGCCTCTTTCCCATGTTCTGAGAGTGCAAAAAGCCTGGCATTTTGTGAGTGTTCATAAGAGCAATTCAAGCCAGTATTTCTCCCAGGCAAATATGAATGATAAAGAGATGTTCAAACGTTTTTTAAAACAAAATGTTCAAACCCTATTCTGGTCTTGGAAATCTGAAAAGATTATCTAAGGCCTGAATTGGAAACATTCGTTTTCATGAAAGAAAAATATTGACCATTCATTTTTTTAATGCTTATAGGCATAGCATATTTAACAAATAGTGGCTAACTGCACTCATCGTTTTTAAGTGATTAAATTTTAGAGATCATGGTCTCTAAGTCCTAGGGAAAACTTAGCAGTCAGCCCATATTTGTTTAGTGCTGTAAGGGTTACTTTTGCTGGACAGTTGCCTAAACCATGAACTTCAGGCTTAAATAAGTTTAATGTATTTCACTATTTTTTCTCTTTTTCCAAATTATGCTTATTTAGACATAATGTCGTCCTAAATTTCCCACTTGGTTATTCTCCTGGCACTGTGCGAATCTTACTTCAGTATGAAAGGATTTTGTATTCCTGTGTTGTAGGAATTTAAACATGATCACCAACAAAGTGTTTTTTGTCATTCTTATGTGAAATATGAAGTGTTCTATGAATCATAGTTCTTAGAGCTGAATGGAACCTCAGTGAAGCAGTAAGTCTAGTGCCCTGGGAAAAATGACCATCTTGAATGAATAGAGAAGAAACTGAAATCCCGAGAGGTTCACTGTCTTGCCCATTACACGGCCAGGAAGTGGCCAGACTGGATCCACTGTATCTCTTGCCACCAAGTGAAATGTACCTTCTGTTTTCTTGTGGTGACAGACAGGGGAGGAAAGGGAAACTAAAGTGGTAATCCAGGGAAGGGAGATGGTAAAATTTCAAATGACAGTGGAACAGATCACCAATCAAGAAATAGTAAATGGGGCTGGGTGCTGTGGATCATTCTTGTAATGCCAGCAAATTTTGGGAGGCTGAGGCAGGAGGATTGCTTCAGGCCAGGAGTTTAAGACTAGCCTGGGCAACATCGCAAGCCTTCACATTGACCAAAAAAAGTAGGTAAATTAGCTGGGTGTGGTGGCAGGCGCCTGTAGTCCTAACCATTCAGAAGATTGAGGCAGGAGGATCATTCAAGTCTAGGAGTTGGGGGCTGCACTTAGCTATGATCATGCCATTGCACTCCAGCCTGGGGGCAGAGTGAGACTCTGTGTCCAAAAAAAAAAAAGAAAGAAAGGAAAGAAAAGAGAAGAAATAGTAAAAGGAAAGGAAAAGAGCCAGGGTGGAGGAGGTGAGAGACCTGAGTCAGACCTGCACTGTTCCTAAATAAGTTGAGAACGCTATTATAGTAAGTTTCCATTAGTTGTGTCTTTTTGGCCTCAAAGTGATTTGCACAAACCAGACTGATTATTTTTTGATCCTGAAGGGGCCAAGTAAACCCCAACTTGGGTTCTTGCTGCTCTGAGAGCAGCAGGCAGGGAAGCTGGCTGGCTAAAGGTTTCATTTTTGACATCCAGAACAGGGGTTTTCCAGCTTGTGGTTTGGGAGGGCATTACAGCAGAGGAACTGGGAGCTTTTTATTCTCTATGGGTTACTGGTAATGTTTGTTTAGGTCTTCCCTTTATTAGTCAGCAAAAATCATTCCGTTGGGAATACTCTGCTGGTACTATTATATTCTTAAGGAGAAAGGACACATGGCAAACACTGGCCTTTTAAGCAAATCTTCAGAAAACTTTTTTCCCAGGCCTGCCCGGTGGCTCACACCTGTAATCCCAGCACTTTGGGAGGCTGAAGCAGGATTGCTTGAGCTCAAGAGTTTGAGACCAACCTGAGCAAGAGCAAGACCCTGTCTTCACTAAACATAAAAAAAAAAAAAAAAAAAAAAAAACTAGCCGGGCATTGTGGAGGGTGCCTGTAGTCCCAGCTACTCAGGAGGCTGAGGCAAGAGGATCACTTGAACCCAGGAGTGTGAGTTTGCTGTGAGCCATAATGCCACGGCATTCTACTCAGGGTGACAGACTGAGACTCTGTCTCAAGAAAAAAAAAAAAGAAAACTTTACTTCCCCAGACTGATTAAGAACATGGACTCTGGAGCTAGACTGTTTTGGTTCAATTTTTGTCTTTGCCATTTCCAGGCTTTGTGGCTTAGGGTGATTGTTTAACCTCTCTGAGCCTGGGCTTCCTCCGTTGTGAAATGGAGCCAGCGATACTCCTCGTCTCCTAGACTTACTATATGGTGGAAATGCTTGCATACGTGTTCAGTGCTGCATGAGTGCCGGCTCTCGTTCTAACTTGCAGTCTGGTAGGAGGAAAATAGATGAAAACTTTCTTCACACAAGGGCCTGTATAAAGTTACTGAGTGTGTCTTTATTTGACACCACTCTGCTCTGAAAACAAACAAATAAACAAAATCAGTACTATTGTCTTCCCTCCTGCTCGCATAAATATTCCCTTAGTTGATGAATGAGCATTTAGTTTAGGAGAAAGTTGACTTTGCTGTTTTTTCTATGCATTTTGTGAGCGTGTATAATATCTTTCAATTCCTTTTCCAGTGCCTCTAGGATAGAGGAAGATGCTCTGAAGTGTTTACACTTATTCACAGTTATGACGTATTTTATCTTTTTAGATGCTTAGATATTAATCACTTGTCATTCATTTGCTCATTCCTTTATAAAATACCTAAATGTCCTTTATGGCACTCATTTTCTTTAGGCTCAGTATTCTTATTACATAAAAGGGAAATCAAGCAAGGAAGCTTAAGAAAAGAGGTTTGCCTAAGACCAGAGAGTTGGTGTAAATTAAAAAGCCAAAATTAAAATATAGGAATTTCTTCCATTATGTTTGCCATGTATTAGCAACTACCAGCTAATCTCTCTCTCTCTAGACCAGAGACAGATAGCTATCAACTGAACTGCAACACACTGTATTTTTATTTCAGCCTGAGTACTGTGGAATTTACATCTTTACTGGGAAACTTTGAGGAAATATGCACATTTCAACAGACACTTTGCCAAGCACTGGAAGAATGTTCAAAGTAAGTGTGGCATATTTCTGTTAGAATACTCAGCTTGGCTGTTCGTGTTTTCTTTTTCTTTTATTTGGTACTTTAGAACATTTAGAGTATTTGTACATCTGTTATGGCTTTGATACCTTGTCCTGGAACAAAATAGTGATGCAGAATCAATGCATTAGGGTGCTGATGTTCACGGTGTCAAACCACTCTTAGTGTTCTAACAAACGCTCTACCTAAGTAGGCAGAGGGGCAGGTGTCCTCAAACTACGGCTCGCGGGCCACATGCAGCCTGCCGAGGACATTTATCCGGCCTGCTGGGTGTTTTTGTTGCCACTGCCTGTCCTGCTTAGCAGCTGACTCATCCCGGGGCCCTCAATCCGGCCCTCCAACGGTCTGAGGGACAGTGAACTGGCCCCCTGTTTAAAAAGTTTGAGGACCCCTGGACTAGAGCTATGTTTGGTGGCTAGAGTTTAAAGCAGTGGTCAAGAACCTACATTTCAGGGATAAAATGGTCATAATAGTTTCTCTTTTAACTTTGGGAAAACTTTCAGAAGATTTTCATGCTGCCAGGTCTGATTGAATCATCTTCCTTTACCTCATGTTTCCTATTTTACATTCTGGGTTTCATCTGTTTTGTTTCCAGGTTTCCAGAAAACCAACACAAAGTAGGAGGTTGTCTACTGAGTCTCATGCCTCATTTTAAATCTATGTATCTGGCTTACTGTGCGAACCACCCTTCAGCTGTAAATGTGCTCACTCAACACAGGTAAATCATTAACATTTCTCCAACTAGGCTGTTTTGCAAGGAGACTCTTTCTTAGGACCACCTCATTTGGAAATCCAAAGTCTCCAGTTGAACTTTTGATTATCACTGTTTATGATTCCAGACATTGATTCATCGTTACATGGATTGATCATACATCAATCCAACAAATTATTGAGCACCTACTATGTACAAGGTCCCATACTGGCTGATGGGGATACAGTAGTGAATAAGGAGGAAAAGGTCCCCACTCCGTGGAGCTTAGAATCTTGGGGGAAATGCAGATATTCGATCAAACATTCTAAACATGTATTACAAAAGGGTAATTAAAAGGATGCTGTGAGAATTTGCGATGTGGTATCAACTAAGTGGGATGGGAGGAAAGGATCAGGGAAGGCTTTCTGGAAGCAAAATTCTGTTTAGATCTGATAGTTTAGGCTTCCCCTGACCTAACTAACACCACAATCAATTTTAAAACATTTTCATCACTCTGCAAACTCATGCCCATTAGCAATAACTCCCCTTTCCCTTCAACCCCACTACAATACCTTATGGCACTATGGGTTTGCTTATTCTGGACATTGCATTTAAGTGGAATCACACAACATACGTCCTTTTGGGTCTGGCCTCTTTCACTTAGCATAATTTTTCAAGGTTCAGTCACGTTGTAGCAGGTACCAGTACATCATTTTCTAAACTCTCAAGTAATATTCCATTGCTAGATACCTCGGATTGTTCTTCCAGTGACCAGCTGACAGATTGGGACTAGTACAGATCTTTGCATGGACATATGTTTTCATTTCACCTACGAGTAGAATTGCTGAATTATATGGTGACTCTATGTTTTATCATTAGAGGAACTGTCAGGCTGTTTTCCACTTTATTTTCCCACTAGCAGTCTATGAGGGTTCCATTTTTCCCACATCCTCACCAACATTTGTTTTTGTCAGACTTTTTGATTAGAGCCATATCAGTGGGTGTTAAGTGGTTTCTCATTGTGAAATTGATAAGCACTTTCTTCAGAAATAATGATGTTGGTCATCTTTTTACATACCTACTGGCGATTTGTATATCTTCATCAGGAGAAATAGCTATTCAGATCCTTCACCTGTTTTTAAATTGGGTTATTTGTATTTTATTGAGATATAATTTACATACCATAAAATTCACCACTTTAAAGTGTATAATTTAGTGTTTTTCAATATATTCACAAGATAGTGCAGCCATCACCACTGTATAGCCCCACAATGTTTCCATTACCTGCCCCCCCCACCCAAACTTATACCCAGAGCAGTCACTCCCCATTTCTCTGATGGCTAATCGTGCTGAGCATCTTTTCATCTTGTTTATGAGCTGTTTTAATATCTTCTTTGGAAATATGTCTATCAAATCCTTTGCCCATTTAAAAAATCAGGTTGTCTTTCTCATTGTCAAGTTGCAACAGTTCTTTATATATTCTGGACATTAGATTCTTATCAGGTATAAGCATACCTTGGAGATATTGTGGGCACAGTTCCAGACCACCATGATAAAGTGAATATTGCAATAAATTGAGTCACATGAACTTTTTTGTTCCCCTGTGCATAGAAAAGTTATGTTTTATAGACATACCCAGTAGAATAATAGACATTGGAGACTCCAAAAGGTAAGAAGGTGGGACAGGGGTTGAGAGATGAAAAATTACCTATTGTGTACAAGTTGTACTATTATAGTGCTGGACACACTAAAAGCTTAAGACTTTACCACGATACAATATATCCATGTAACGAAAACCAGACTTATACTCCCTACATCTATAAAAATAAAACAGAGCGAGAAAGGAAAAAGTTATGTTTACACTGTATTGTAGTCAATTAGTATGGAATAGCATTATGTCTAAAATAGCAATGTGGGTACCTCAATTTAAAAAACCTGATGGCTAAAAATTGCTGATGATCATCTGAGCCTTTGTTGAATCGTGATCTTTTTACCAGTAAAGGGTCTTGACTTCATGTTGATGCCTCTTGACTTATCAGTGTGATGGTCTCTGAAGGTTGGGGGTGTCTGTGATAATTTCTTTTTTTATTATAACAGCTCTTTGACATTTATTGGGAAGAAGTTTATAAAAATTTCTGAATTTCAGTGTTTTCTGAGCTTATTTTAAGGGCATATAACCAAGCATAACACGAAATCCTGAAACTTTTACATAATAAGGTGAACAATACTGGTTTGATAATATAGATACACAATATATGTGACCATACATAAATTTGGAGTATTTGATGTCACATAATTGTAATTTAAAACTGACACATGAATGAAAGTTTCCTCTAAAAATTGTGAGAATTAAAAAAGGTTTCTATTTATGTGAAGTTCAAGAACAGATCAATGTTTCTATAGGGATAAAAGGTGAAAAAAGTGGAAAAATAGTAATATATGGGAGAGGGGATGGTGAGGAGATAATTTCTTAAAACAGCAATGAAGTTTGCCACATTGATGGATTCTTTCTTTCATGACAGATTTCTCTGTAGCTTGCGATGCTATTTGGTAGGTAGAACTTCTTTCGAAATTGGACTCAATTCTTTCAACTCAATTTATGTAATATTCTATCTCAATCCTTCATTGTCATTTCAATAGTGTCCACGAACATCTCTACCAAGCGCAGATTCTATCTCAAGAAACCACTTTCCCTTCTCATCCATAAGGAGCAACTCTTCACCATTCACGTTTTATCAGTGAGACTGCAGCAGTTCCGTCCCATCTTCACTTGTTAACTCTCGTTCCCTTACTGTTGCTACCACATCTGCAGTTACTTTCTCCCCTGAAGTCTCGAACCCCTCAAGGTTATCCAGGAGGGCTGGAAATCAACTCCTTCCAAACTCCCGTTAATGTTGAAATCTTGACATCTTACCACAAATATTCTTTTTTTTTTTTTTTTTTTTTTTTTTTTTTTTTGAGACAGAGCCTCAAGCTGTGCCCCCGGGGGGAGAGCATGATGCCATGGCACTCTACCCAGGGGTATAGCTTGAGGCTCCGTCTCAAAAAAAAAAAAAAAAAAAAAATCTTTGCAAATATGTTCCGACATAATGATGATAAACAGACATATCTGATTTGCATCTCCTATGTCCACAAATATTTTTAATGGTTGAGAATAAAAATTAAATTGCTAAGCAACATTAGGTCTTTATGTCTTTTTGTAAACTTTACTTATTTATTTAAGATACAGGATCTCTGTCACTCAGGCTTGTTTGTGTACAGTGGTACAATCATAACTCACTGGAACCTCAAA
>NW_003852647.1:1254369-1271648 GCF_000181295.1 Otolemur garnettii | reverse complement strand
TTTGGCGGGTCCAGGCTGGGGATTCGAACCTGCCACCTTAGGTGTATGTGGCTGGCGCCTTAGCCGCTTGAGCCACAGGCGCCGAGCCACCACAAATATTCTTAATGACATCGAGAATGATGAATTGTTTCCAGAGGATTTTCGATTTCCTTTTCCCAGACCCATTAGAGGAATCACTGTCTATGGCATTACATACATAGTACAGCCTTATGTAATATTTTTCAACCTTTTTTTTTATCTCATAGCACACTTGAACCTATAGTTAAACCTTTGTGGCGCACTTAAACTATGTTGATCAATAAAAATGAGTAAAAAAAGGATATACTTCCTGTGCTTTGAACTTCTTTCAAAAATAATTTAATTAATGATCTTTAAAAAATGTCACAACACACCTTAGATCCTCTCATGGCACACCAGTGTGTTGTGGCACATTGGTTGAAAAGTCACTGCCTTACAAGATGTGTTTCTTAAATAATAAGGCTTGAAAATCAAAATTACTTCTTGATCTGTGGGCTACAGAATGGATTTTGTGTTAGCAGACATGAAAACAGCACTAATCTCATTGTACATCTCCATCAGAGCTCTGGGCTGAGCAGGTGCATTGTCACTGAGCAATAATGTTTTGAAAGGAATCTTGTGTTTTTTTTCTGAGCGGTAGGGTTTAACAAGGAGCTTAAAACATTCAGTAAACCATGCTGTAAACACATACGCTGTCATCAGGCTTTGTTGTTCCCCGTTATCAAGTACAGGCAAAGTTGATTTAGCCTAATTCTTAAGGGCCTAGGATATTCAGAATGGTAAGTGAACAGTGGCTTCAACTTAAGTCAACCAGTTGCATTAACCCCTAACAGGAGAGTCAGTCTGTCCTTTGCTTTGAAGCCAGGCATTGACTTCTCCATAGCTATAGAAGTCCTAAATGGCATCTTATTCCAATGTCCGGCTGTTTTATCTACACTGAAAATCTGTTGTTTAGTGTAGCTATCTTCATCAGTTATCTTTGGTGGATCTTCTGAATGCCTTGTTACAGCTTCTTCATCAGCATCTGCTGCTTGACCTTGCACTTTTATGTTACGGAGATGGCTTCTTCCCTTAAACCTCATGCGCTAACCTCTGCTGGTTTCAAACTTTTCTTGTGCAGCTTTCTCACCTCTCTCAGTCTCCACAGATTTAAAGACAGTTAGGGTCTTGCTCTGGATTAGGTTTGGGCTTAAGGTGGTGGCTCTCAACATTCCTAATGCCGTGACCCTTTAATACAGTTCCTGTGGGTCGCAGCCCACAGGTTGAGAGCCGCTGGCTTAGGGGAATGTTGTGGCTGGTTTGATCTTCTATCCAGACTACTCAAACTTTCTGTATACAACAATAAGGGCATTTCATTTTCTTATCATTTGTGTGTTCACTGGTGTAGCACTTTTAATTTCCTTCAAGAACTTTTCTGTTGCATTCACAGCTTTACTTTTCGTCACAAGAGGCTTAGCTTTTGGCCTGTCTTGGTTTCCAATATGCCTTTCTCACTAAGTTTAATCACTTCTACTTTTTGATTTGAAGTTAGAGATATATGACTCTTTCTTTCACTTAAACTCTTCCTTTCAATTAAATTAACTGGCTTAATTTCAATATTATGCCTTGGAATAGAGAGGCCTGAGGAAAGGGAGAGATGGGGGAATGGCTGGTTGGTGGAGCAGTCAAAGCACACATTTTTTGATTAAGATTACCACCATATGGTTGTGGTTTGCGGTAGCCCCAAACAATTGCAGTAGGGGCATACATAAGATCACTTATCACAGATCGCCATAATAGATATGGTTAATAATGGAAAAGTATGACATATTGTGAGAATTACCAAAATGTGACACACAGACATTGAAACAAATGTATACTGTTGGAAATACGGCACCAAGGAACTCGCTGGATGCATGGTTACCAAAACCCTTGGATTTGTAAAGCTGCAATGGTTGTGAACCACGATAAAATGAAGAATGCCTTTACGTGATTCATAAAAGTTTTCTCCCATTTTGTGGGCTGTTTTTTCACTTTCTTGGTGGTATCTTTTGATGCACAGAAGTTTTAATTTTATATCTTAATGTTGATGATATCCAAAAGTAATAGTGTAAACAGCGTATGGTTTTCTTGTTTTTTATCCACCCTGATAGTCTCTGTCTTTTAATTGGTGTATTTAGAAAACGAAAGGGATAACTGATACATTCGGGCTAATATCCACCATGTTTGTAACTATTTTCTATTCCCTTGCACTTGGTCTTTGTTTCTTTTTTACCCCTCTTTTTCTGCCTTTTCTTCTTTTACTAGACATTTTGTATGATTTCATTTTCACTTCTAAGCTTATTATACAACTTTAAAATTATTTATTTATTTATTATTTTTTGCAGTTTTTGGCCAGGGCTTTGGGTTTGAACCTTCCACTTACGTCATATGGGGCTGGCGCCCTACTCCTTTGAGCCACAGGCGCCACCCAGTGGTTTTTTTTAGAGTTTATGCTCTATGTACAACTAAATCTAGTAGTGCTTTCACATAACACTATACTATTTCATAGGTAACTCAGATAACTTATAGCAAAGTATTCTCACTTCCTCCCTTTCATGTCTTATAATATTGTTGTCATTCATTTCATTTATATATGAGATAAAATAACCCAATACATTGCTACTATTATTATTTTGAGCAAACCATATCTGTTAGATTAATTAGGAATAAGAAACATTTTTAATAGAATAAGAAAAATGGAATATTTTTATCTTACCTGCATTTATTTTTTTTTCTAAACATTATTCCTTGTTTCATATAGATCCAAAGGGTTTTAATTTTTCTTTTTTGCAGTTTTTGGCCAGGGCTGGGTTTGAACCCACCACCTCTGGTATATGGGGCCTGCGCCCTACTCCTTTTGGTCACAGGTGCCGTCCAATCCAAGGGGTTTTGTTTGTTTCTTTCTTCCATTCTTTCTTTCTTTTTCCTTCCTTCTTTCCTTCTTTCTCCCACATGAGCCTATATTTATACTTCCGTGGTAGACTTAAATTATGTTGATTATCAGTAACCGATTATGCACTAACCAATTGTGCCACTGGAGCGCCAAATTATGTTGATTTAAAAAAAAGAATTAAAAGGATATACTGACTGTGCTTTGAACTTCTTTTGAGAATAATTTAATTAATAATCTTTAAAACTTCTCAAGGCACACTTAAGATGCTCTGGTGGCACACCGCTTGAAAAATCACTGCCCTAGAAGAGGCTGATGATCTCCGAAAATCTTTTGTTGTTTTACAAAAAATAAAGACTGTTTAGCATGTGCTGCCTTTGCGTTTAGGAAAACCAGAGCCTGTGGTCCAGACAGAGGTTATCTTTACCTAGAAGAGAAAAGCGGCACAAAGCTACAGCCCCCTCATCCTGGGCCTCTCAACCCCACACTCTGACTCTTTCCTCCACCATTTCAGATCTACTGTTGAGCCCCTCTCATGAAATTTTAAATTTCACTGACTGTGCTTTTTCCCTCCAGAAGGCCCATTTGGTTCTTTTTTAAAATTTGTATTTCTTTACAACACTCTGTCGGAACATTGTCATCATAGCTTCCTTTACCTCTTACAGCGTGGTTTCCTTTTGTCCTTTGAGCACATTTATAATGGCTACTTTGAAGTCTTCCTTAAGTCTGACATTTTCTCACTCTCATAGACAATTTCTGTCGTCTCTTATTTTCCTCCCAGAGTATAGGTCACACAGTCTTGTTTCTTTGCCTGTCATCACTTTTTTCTTTTTTGGTTGAAGACTAGACATTTTAGGTAATTTTAGGTTTCCCAGCTCTGGACGCTGATTCTATTCCCCACTCTCTGGGGCTTATTTTTGTTGTTTGCTGATTTGTGTGTTTAGTAACTTGATTAGACTATTTTAGTGAAGGCTGTTTTCCCCACACTGTACAACCTCTGGTGTCACTACTCCCAGGACACAGCATGGGTCAGGCATGCAGTCACTCCGGCATGACGCTGGGTTTCACAGGGCTCTCTTTGCCTCTCTCCCTGATTTTTCTGGTAAGCCCCATTTGATATCACACCCAGGTATGAGACTCTACTCATTGCCGGCTGACCGGGTGTAATGTTCTTTGACAGTTCTCTGCGGCAGAAATTGCCCCGCCATCTGATCTAGTTCAGTTGAAGCAGGGATAGTTTTTGAGACCAGACTGAGATTTGCTCTGACAACTCTTCTTTGTACTTCCTAGCTGGTTCTCTCTGGTAACCTGGCTACCTTAAGGCTTAGCTTATCGCTCTTAAGAAAGAGGAGCTATTAGCCTCTTTTATTTGCTTACTACCAAAATATCCATTGTTTTTACAAGAGCCTTTGGGATTGAATTTCCCCACAAATAAATAAAACTGGTTCCATTGCAGAGAGCCTTAGAGCTCTGTGTTCCGTAAAGATGGCCTCTTCCCGATGGGCAAAATCTCACTCTCCTAGGGGCTGACCAGTGTAATATCCTTTGGTCTTTTTAGCTTGCCTCTCCCAGCATGGAAGCTCTGCCCTCCAGGAAAGGTGCGGTGAACTCATTAAGCCCCAGTATTTTCAGCTTGGCAGTGCTGGGATAGAGCCTCTGACCTATGTTGGGGGGGGTTGGGTGAAGGGAATTTCAGACTTCTGGGCCACACTCACCAGGAATTTACTCACTTCTACAGAGTTGAAGGGAGTGAAATGAGCTGATGGCTTGTCCCTTCCGGGAAGAAATCATATTTTTGGACTGGGAGGTGATTGGTGAGGGAGGCCTCTATTCTTGGCCACAGTTGCCTGGAGTGGACCTTGTGTCAAGCTGAGCTGGGAGTGAGGGAGGTGGGGAGAGAGCTGGTAACTCATTGCTAACCTCTCCTTGTTCTTAATGAGTTTTAGTAGATTTTCTTGATTAATTTTTTCTTTCACTTACCACATTCCATGAGGGCAATTTCTAGAGATTTTAAATGTTTTTTGTGTTTTTTTTTTTTTTTTTGCAGTTTTTGGCCAGGGCTGGGTTTGAACCCGCCACCTCCGGCAGATGGGGCCAGCGCCCTACTGCTTTGAGCCACAGGCACCGCCCTTAAATTTTTTTTTTTTTTAATAGTTTTCCGCTATAGCTGTGCTTGTTTCACTGGGGAGTGGGTCCAGCGAGCATCCTAAACCACCATCCCCAACATGGAACTCATCATTTTAAGTCCTTCTGTGGCCCCATCTGATCCAAGCCTAAACCTTTTTACTGCTTTTATATTGTCTGAGTTGACAATTCTGCCACTTAGAAGCTGTGTGGCCCAAGGTAATTTACTTAATTTCTAATCTTTAGTTTTCTCACTTGTAAAATAAGAATAAAGCTACGCCTGTCAGAATAAAACTACTTTCCAGGGTTGCTGTGAGGATTAAATGAAATAATGTGTCCAGAAGACCCAGCGTAGAGCACGAGGTAGTTGTCACCGTGCCCCATGTCTATTTTATGCATTTTCTACCCACCAGATACTAGTTGCTTTTTAGAAAAAAAAAAAAACTATGAAATATCTCAGGCATACGAAGAACAGAGTTAATATAGCATACGCCCACGTACCGCCATTTAGCTTAACAAACAAATTAGAGAGGCAGTTCAAGTCCTGTGTAGACGCTTCAGCATTTCCTGTTCCTCTGTTCCTCACCAGAGGGAACCATAGTCCGCCGTTTGTTTTTGTCATTTCCAGGAATGTTTTCATACTTTGCTACATCTCTACACTAAAGAAAAAAAAAAAAGTGGTTCACAGGCATTTTTCTTTTGATGGATGCATAAACATCCTGTGTGTATAAGGGTAAATTCCTTAATGCGAATACAATGAGCTCCCCTCCTCTTAGCTCGCTATTTATGTATTGTTCCTTTTGATATGAGGACAGCAATTCTACATGAGTCCCGGAAAGACCAGGTTTACCTCAAATGGCAGACTTTCTGTGATGTTTACAGAGTTCCTGTTGTATGCAACTCCGTTTGGTAAAACTGTTACTGACGGCATTTATCTGCGTTAGGAGTTTTAAAATAAAATTAAGTCAAACACTACGATTTTTCAAGTTCCTTATGCAATTAATGTGAAGATTCTCCACTTCCGGGCTTTCATAATAGCTTGTCCGCTTGATTTGGGTTGGTGGTGTTTTTGAGAATTTTATAATATCCCTTGAAGTGAGGGCAGAGTCGCTGGAGTCCTCATAGAATGAAGTCTTTTATCTAACTGGTTTATGTACGTGGAAGGGATGAAAATCAAGTTAAAACACGTGAGGTTTTGCCCAGATGTACGTTATTAATATAATCTCAGCATGCAGGTCACGTGCGTTTCATAGTCATTTATGCTGACATATTAAAAGAAAAACCTGGTTGAATGAAAGTCACAGAAATTTCAGGTTAAAATTTGTTTTACATGAAAGTTTCAGCTGAAATAGGGACATGGGTAGGTATCTGTACTTGGCCTCTGGAGTTGTGACGTTCAGATGAACTTCTTCCTTTCGGCCTGGAGGTGGCAACACCACACCAGAAATGCGCGTGACAATTGGCCATGAGAAAGCGTCCAAGCCTTAAAACCGTGAAGATTGCCTGCAGGTGCCTTGTTAAAAATGCTGTGATGTAGTGCCTGAATTTGGAAATGTATCAGACCCCAACCTTGGTGTGGCCCATATTTACATATATTTGAATGGCTGCCCCAGTCTCTTGCTATCCCCTGGGTGAGGGCTTTGGGGATTTCCCCTATCTGTCCCCTGCTGGTTTACTGCAGTCACTCCTGTTTCTTCCTGGGAATAACCTCTGCCCTACAAAAATACCCACTTCTTTCCCATACTTGCTTCAGTGAAGCATCCACCCTTTTTATGAGGGAGAGCGTTGCACAGAGAGCAGGGAGAGGAGGAGTTGCACAAAGACTGATTTGGACCTCACTTCTGCCTCTGTCGTGGCGCCTGCCCCAACCACCACTGCGTGCTTTCCCTCTTGCTAGTTCTCTTCACTCTCCGTTCACCATTGCTGCCAGCAGTGAAGACTTGGAGAGAACCCCCAATAGAACTTGCTTCCAGGACAAGGAGCATAGGAAAGATTCTGACTCTGGGTTCTGTTCTGTTTCTGTCTTTGACAAGCCAGGGAAGAGAGCAAGTGAGACTGATCACAAACAGAAGTGAATAAAAAAGGAGCAGACAGGCCAGGCACAGTAGCTCCTGCCTGTGCTCTCAGCATTTGGGGAGGCTGAGGCAGGAGGATGACCTAAGCCCAGGAGTTGGAGGCAGCAGTGAGCTGTGATTGCACCACTGCACTCCAGCCTGGAAAACACAGCAAGACATTGTCTCATTAAAAAAAAACAAAACAAAAAACCAGTAGGAGCAGACAGTCAAAGCTCTGGAACTGGATAAATGTAAAAAGGAAAACAGGGGTCCATACAATCCAATATGAGTAGCACCCCTGGGATTTTCCACTAGCCAGAGGTCCGGGCCTCTCCTTTTGGGCCATGTGGTTCCCTCTGCTAGGTAGAGCTGTGAACATTCAAATTAGGAATCCATAAAAGATTCCCCAGAAGCACTGTTATATGAGATAGTTAAGCTCTGCGGTGTTATTATAATGTACGTAGTTTTTTCTTCATTTTTCCAGCCCAACCCAGTGTGCACCAGAGACCCATCCACTCTGCACTCTATGAAGTAAATGTGTTGCATTTTAAATTTATACTTTGAGAACTGCTTCTATTGTATCACATCCCATATACAGAACAGGTTAAGATTGAAAAGTAAATCTTAGCCCACTGCCATTTTGAACAGACTGTATAAAAACTACATTTAAGCGACAGATTGTTCTTTTGCATAACAGTGTATATTTATGTATTAAATTTATTTGGCTAAGTAAAATGTGTCTTTTAGAATCTCTTTTATCATAGGTAATAGGCTTTATAGGACAATTTTGTTCTTTTTTCACTGTAGTAAAATTTTCTTTTCCTCCCAAGAACTAGTATTTTCATCTACGATAGTGATTTCATGTTATGTTGAAAACTTTTTAATTTTTCATAATCATAGCTAACGCAGAAGTTAGCTTGCTGCATGAAAAGTAATAACAAAGTACACATTAACATTTGCTTTTAATTGTCATAACTCTTGCATCAATTAGAGTAGAACATGAAGGATGCAGGCAGTCATTTAGTCATGGGAAAAAAAAAATAAGGCTTGTTCACCTAATTGAAAAGAAATTAGGAAAGCGATTTTCTCCAAATTACATTTCTACTCAAATGCACTCTCCAAATCCTAGTTATTTCCCTAATCATATTTTATATGCCATGAATTTTTAAACCTCTTTATGCACTTTATGCTCTTGGGTTGAAGATTAAACATCAATTTAATGTCCATTAAGTTGGAAAGCCCAGGTAGGTACTGGTAGTTTTTAAAGATGTGGTGTTAGTATTTGTCTTGGCATAATCATGATAAAAAGTAATAAAATGGTTTTATCGACTACTTCAAATTTTACAAAATACCATACTTTCCTCTAGAGAGACAGTGTGCTACCATTGGAAAGACCCGAGGCTGGGCAGGGCCTGTGGCTCAAAGGAGTAAGGCACCGGCCCCATACGCCAGAGGTGGTGGATTCAAACCCAGCCCTGGCCAAAAAAACACTGTGGGGGGGGTAGGGGGGAAAGAAAGACCCGAGGCTTTGGCCTCAGACCTCGGTATGAACCCACCTTAGCGATTTGTTAGCTAACTCACCCTTCCTGAGCTTCAGGTTTCTCATCTATAAAATGAGAGAATGCCTATGGTGAAATATTACTCTGAATATTAAACAAGAATGAGTGCTTGTAAAATTCTTAGCATGAAACAGTGGCCATAAAACCCCAATATTTAATCTTCACAATTTTATTAAGACATAGGTTGTATTTCTCTTTCACACATGTCTCTGCTGATGCTCAGGCAATTTGTCCAGGGTCACCAAATCTGTTTCATGACTCCCAAGTCTAGGGCACTTCCCTCCCCAAAACTGCTTCCGGAATAAGACTGCAAAAACTCGGGCTGCGCCTGTGGCTCAGTGAGTAGGGCACTGGCTCCATATATGGAGGGTGGAGGGTTCAAACCTGGCCCTGGCCAAACTGCAACAAAAAATAGCCTGATGTTGTGGTGGGCACCTGTGGTCCCAGCTACTCGGGAGGCTGAGGCAAGAGAATCGCCTAAGCCCAAGAGCTGGCGGTTGCTGTGATGCCACTGCACTCTAGTGTGGGCAATAAAGTGAGACTCTGTCTCTTAAAAATAAAAAAAAAAGACTTCAAAAACTGATAAAATGGTTAGTGGCAATTGTTGTGATCACTCAGATGTGCTCTAGCTTTGATTAAGTCCTCCACCCCCAGCCCCTTTTTCCTCTGACATATGTGTGACACTATATGACTCGAGGCTGGTGGTACATTAGCTGAAACACCATCCTTTTCTCTGCCACTTACGAAAGCCCAAGGAGGGAGAATGTCTATTAGTAATAAAGATAACTTGTAATCCAGTCCAGTCCCAGCTCCCTATTTTTTTTGTTACTGATAAAAAGTTTCTTTGAACACAACTAACAACCCATAATCAGCACACCATAGTTGGGAGGAACCGCGGCATAGGATGTGTTCTAGAAAGAATAAGTAGGTCACTGTGCAGTAGAGGATCCTTCTGGAGAGTGAGTGGTCAGAAAGGTTGGTAGGGCCAGTAGTAGTCTAAAAAGTTAAGACTCACAGGTACTCAGAGGTTCTTGAGCAGGAAAGCAGTGGGACTAAAGTGGTAGTCTCAGGTTCCAGAAGGAGCCTGCAAGTCAGAAGGCCATTGGTCTCTTGAGGTGAGCCAGGTGGGAATGAGCTGAAAGCCTGAAGTTAGACAGTGCCAGTGAGAGTGGAAAGGAATAAACAGATCAAGAAGATGATGGAAAGGAATAAACAGATCACTCAAGAAGACCTGTGACCAACTGGATAGTGTGGCCAACCAAGGAGGTGATCAAGCAAAAGTTTCAAAATATGCTGTCAGTTAGGCATATTTTGAGAAGAACAATATTTTGCTGAAATATACGTTAGTATTATCTTCCAGCCTCCAGGATTCAACACCCTTGTTGGTGCAAAGGAGGCGGTCTGGGAGGGTGCTGAATGGCAGCTTAGAATTAGACATTTATAGGATATAGTTCACAAAATATGCTACATTTTTTCCACCATATTGCTGCCTTGTGGAAGGGTTTGGGTGATCTGCTGCTCTGGTTTAGGGTGACTATGTGGTCAGTCATACAGACATGCTGCCACCTGAATGTAGGACTTGATTCTAGAACATCACGAGTGGGTGATAGTGAGCACTTGGTGAGTTGCCACCCTTGGCACCTGACCAGCCAATAACTAGAATGTTTGAAATGACTAAGAAAAATCTATTTTTTCAAGCTTAAGAGGAGGAAGTCATCTGGTAGGCTCCATACCCCATGCCCATGGGTGCAGGCCTCTTAAGGGTGGGGAGTTTTTGTTTGCTTTTGTATCCCCGTCACTTAGTAGGTGCTCAATCAGTGATTGTTGAGTGAATAAATGATACCAGGGATCACCAGTGTCTGACTCACTTCTGGAGCCCTGGTGCTGGGTACAGTTCTGATTGCATAGGAGAAGACGAATAAAGGCTGGCTGAATTGAGTTGAAATGCACTGAACAGCATTTGGACTACTGAAACACGTTTCCATTTGGTTGTATGCTATGTGAGATACAGCAAAATAATGGTAATTCTTTACATGGAATATTCAGCAGTAACAAAACTGTATTCATTCTTTTGCTAGTGATGATCTGGAAAAATTTATGGAAAATCAAGGTGCCTCTAGCCCAGGAATTCTCATTTTGACAACAAGCCTCAGCAAACCATTCATGCGACTGGAAAAGTATGTTACTCTCTTGCAAGAGCTGGAACGGCATATGGAGGTAAGGGAACGTGAGCTTTCTGAAGCACATGTGCTAAGTACGTACCTCTGCTCTGGAGAAAGCAGCCAGCCTGCCTCCAAACTAACCTGGCAAAGGAATCGCAAAATGTCTTGACTTCAAAATTTATTGTGTCTGATCTTCCCTGTTCTCAGGCTTCTAGTTATCTTCTTAATGAAGCAAAATAAGTTCTCGTTCTTTCCTGCCAAACACTCATGATCATTCTCCTTCCCCTCTCTTCTCTTCCAAGTCCTGGTCCTGTTGCCTCCCTCAAGTCTGTGGTTCCTTGTTGACTTGAGTTTTCACTGGCCCTCTCATCTGTAGATGCTGGTTCAGTCAAAATCAGACCAAGAAATCTTCTGTTGTTCTGGTATATTAACCAACTTCACTGTGGGCAATAAAGCAAACCAACATCAGAAAAAACAACACGTTCATTATAGGCAGGAATATTTATCAATACGACTCTGTGATCATTCAGCTCTCTGACTCTGGATTAAAATGGAAGATTCTTGCAGTCCCAAAAGAGGTCAATATTAGAGTCCCCACGAGGTCAATATTAGTGATATCTGTCTAAGCATCAATGCATCTGCATTGTCCCCTCTCATTTTGCTTCTCCAATTACACTTTACTTGCAACAGCTGTAGCATAGCTGTAATGTTTTCTAAATATTAAGATTCTGCAACGAGGCTTGATAATTGAATATTTTCTCATCAAGAGCCCCAATCCTCTTGTTATTCAAAACCAATAAGCAGGACTAGCTCCTTGAACTGTTCTTTTCTTGATAATGCAGGGGGGATTGAGTGTGGGTGGGAGAGAAGGGCCTGTCGGGGGAGGCTGCATTTACCCTAGTTGTTCTTCCTGTGTCTGGGGAAAGGTTTTGAGGTTTTAAAGGGTTTGATTATCTTTAAAGAAATAGGGTGCATTCTACAGGGCTCGTCAGCATTTGTAAGGATTGAAAGCATGTACTGTGAGCGAAACCACATTCTCAGGGTATTTGACCTGCCTAAAAGCTGAAGGCAGGGGGGACCTGGTGAGTAAAGCCTGCCAGAATGAAATTTCAGTTAGGCTTTGGGAAGGTGTTGACCTCTGGATGCCTTTCCATAAGCTAACCCAGTTGGCTGAACCGTTTGAGGTTTACCTCCTCTTTGCTTATCACAAAAATCCGGAAACTACTGGCCTCAGTTTCTGTTACTGCTCAGTGCTGAAGTACAAATATATACGTTTGTAGGAGGAAAAAAATCCCGCATGTTCCTGCTGCCTGGAGCACCTCTACCTCCGCCTTCCCTGTAGGGGAGCCTGAGGCAGCAATATGATGAAAAAAAAAGTATTAATATTTTGTGAACTGTGTCTTATAAATGTCTAATTCTGATTCTCCACTCCTGCCTTCATCTGCTGTTGGCCATGGGTCTTTGGCTGCCCTTCACTTCCCACCAGCAGATGATAGACACTCTTGGTACTAGTTAGCACTGCATGAGACACTTTCTCCCCATTTCTTATCATGTGTCACAGTTTCTGGCTGACAGTAGAATAGAACCTGGAAGTCTCAGTTATCAGCTGATTTTGGTAAAGATAAATCTTCCTACGAAGGAATATAACCTTACTTTTCATAAGCAATGCCATCCTTGGCTTGGGTCAGACGCCTAATTTGTTCACCTTTCTATGTTGTCACCTGAGACTATTTGAGCAGGAGATGTGGTCTTCCCATTAGTCTAGCTGAGTTCCAAGGGTTAGGAGTACATATCCCCTCGATACCCCTTATGCCTCAATGTTAGGTCCAAATCTACCCCCCAGGAATCTTTGTCTTCCCTTAGTAAACAGTTATGGAGTTGTGGATTCCTCATAGCCATTTTGTAACCTGTCCACTTTTGAAGTTTGCAAGTACCATGGAACTGCAGACTATGTGTAAAAGGCTTACTTAAGAAGGAACACATGGCATGAAATTTGGAATTTGTTTCCCACCTGCCATGTTGATACTGAAAGAAAATGCAGGCATTTTAGGAAAAGAGATTAGATTGACTCTTCTCTAACTGCCACTCTATTTCCACAATTGCCTACCTCCTGTCATCTACCAACAACATGACCTAATGATGTCCCAGAAATAATTATTTAGTTGCTATATTTATTATTAAATGTTATCTGAAGTATAATAGGAAAAAGGGAAGGAAATGGGAACTCTTGTCTCAATAATCACATTTGCTGTGTTACTAAAGATAGCATATGTGATCAACTGTCTTAATTTCATAGTCACCCAATAAGTGGAGGTGCTGAGATTCCAAATGCTCAACTGCTGTTCCAGTTTCTAATTGTAAAATTAGCATACAGGAAAATTGACTTTTTTCTGGTGCGCAGTTCTATGAATTTTAGCATAGATATTATTTTGTGTTACCAGCACCACTAATCAGGATATAGAACAGTTCCATCACCCCAAGAAATTCTCTCCTGCTGTGTCTTTGTGGCCACGCCTTCCTTGTCCCCAAACTGGCAACCAATGATTCATTCCTTACTAATACTGTTTTTGAATGTATTCCTTTGATAGGACACTCATCCGGATCATCCAGATATTCTGAAAGCAATCATAGCATTCAAAACTCTGATGGTAGGTGATGCTTTAAAATTGTAATTCTCCATTTTGTATGCTTTGTTCCTGAAAGAGTGATTTGTGTGTAACTTCTCTTTCCTTGCACAAATGTCTTTAGAATGGAAACAATAAGCTTTCATGACAATATTGCAGTGATTGTTTTATTTAATTTTGTGCTCCAAAAATAATGCTTACTTATGAAAGGTTGCCAGGCTGAGGGTATAAAGCAATCCCATTTACAGTCTCGGCCACATTAAGCATGGGTGTGTAGGTGGGGGCTTTCCTTTCCTCCCTTTGTCTTCACCCCCATTGCTCACCTTATGTCTGTCTCATCTGACATTCACTGATTGGCATCAATGCTGGATTCAAGTATTTATGTCGAAAGGTATGAGTTTGTTCTTTGCGTATTAAGAAGAAATCCTTCATCAAGTCGAAAAGGAAAAAAAAAAAACCAAAGTACTAAAATAAATTGCTTTATCTGGGTTGCTATCAAAGGTACCTGTAATCTTGTGTCTTCAACATGGTGGTTAATGTGTCTTCGTGAAACCACTTGGTGCCATTTTAGAAGGAACGAAAATTTGATTTGGGGTGATGGATTCAGTTTAGCTTCATTTCAGCTATTTCTGTAGCATTCTAAGTGCTTTAGATGGATATAGTTATTGATCCTCGATGCAACATATACCATCACCTCATTTTTATTGCTGTTGAAAGATCAGAAAGTGATGTGTCCACGGGCAAACAGCAGATTGAAGACCAAAGTATTAGGTTAAAACTGCTGTGATTGTAGGTCAAAACAGTCCAAATATTGACGGTATTACATGGTTCAAACTAATAGGGCAGCTGAAACCCATGCATTTATTATAATTTATAACTCTCTTATTTTTTCTTACATAAATGGGAATGTAAAATACCTCTTTTTTGAAGAACCCACATTCCTTTCTGATTATGTTGTAAAACTTGCTTTGATGGTTGTAATATACTTATTCGAACTGTAGGTGCTTCCAAAATGTGCGTACAGTGAATTTATTTTTCAAGTCTCCATTTAGCTGAAAGGGCAGCAAAGATTATTGTTATAGACGACACACCCTGCAACACTATTACATTACATTCGTTTGGAAATAATAACTTAACTAGCCATGCGCTTATTTCTGCACTTAATTTGGAATGCATGCTCTTAACTTACTCTAAGATAACCTCACACTTTCTGAAACACTGATTAAAAAATATATTTATAGCACTTGCCCCCTACATAGTGTCGGCAAACTGTAAATTATTTCCTGGTTTGAATTTTTAGTTTGTCACCATGAAATTCAGTTGTTTTTTTTCCAATCCTTTTAGGAATAATAAGTAATTTATGATTTTTTCACATTTTTCGATTTTTAAAATAATGAATAGAAATTAATTTCTTGTCTTTTTCGAAACCATTAAAATGAATTAATTTTTTTTTCTAGTGTGGTCCATAAACCAACTACAGCAGTGCCTAGGATTCATTAGAAGATGAATGTGATTTGCTGAGGCATAAAGAATTTAGTTTTCTCTTTTTTCTGTTACTCCTGGAGTCCTGTTTTTGAATTTTATCTTATTTTCAGGGTGTTATTATACCTAGTTGGAAACTGAGAATATGTTAGCAAAATCTAATTGCTTTGTAACTAAAGTCATGTTGATGCAAAAATAGACAAGGTGGAGAGGAGCTGGAGCAGGGCAACTTCCCTGCACATCTGAAGCTCCTGGGTCTTCTTTTGGCTCTGACTCATGTGATTTGGTTACTTGCCTTCCCATACTCTTTACCAGGAGGAATAAATAAGCCCCCTCTGGCACTTTGCTTTTGCTGCCTTGGCAAAGTAAAAGGTTGCCCTTTCTCACAAAACTTTTGGGAGGTCACCGCTAGAGATTTAGGGAAGTGGATCTTTCTGTCTGTCAGGAATATATCTGGTTGTTGGATTCATGGAGAGGAATAGAGACTCAACGGGAATCCAAGAACCAGAAGCCACATCTTACTTTGATCTCGTCTTCAGTCTGTTTCATAAGAATTTCTGTTCCATTCTGCTTTGGTTCTGTAGGGTCAGTGCCAAGATCTGAGAAAGAGAAAACAGCTGGAGTTGCAGATACTTTCAGAACCTATCCAGGCATGGGAAGGGGAGGATATTAAAACCTTGGGCAACGTGGTTTTTATGTCACAAGTAATGGTGCAGTATGGAACATGTGAGGTAAGGTATTTCAAATCTCAGCATTCTTTCTTCCATCTTTCACATTTTTCTTCCTTTATTCTTCCATCAAGGTCAAATGCTAAAACATTTGAATCAAAATTGAGTATGTATTCTTTGCTTAACACTCTGCTAGGTGCCATGGGAAACCAGAGGAAAGAACAAGCAATGATCCCTGCTTTCAAAGAACTCATTGAAAAACAGATTAAAACACATGTTGCAGCTAGAAAACATACCAAATAGTGTCTGATTTTGGAATCTAAAGTAGAGTCCTCAGAAATTCAGAGAAGGGCGAGATCAAGAAGACCTTATAGAACTAGGACTGGAGGAGGGGAGGCATGAAAAGGCAAGGCAGGCAGCCCATAAGGTAGAGGTCATTCTTGGCTCAGGAGAAGATAGAGACGTACAGAACAGTAAGAAAACCAGGGAGTGAAAGAAGCATGTTGGGCAGAGTGAAAGAAAGGGTTGATTGAGTCAGGCAGAGTTAGGTCATGCAAGACCTTGGACGTGAGGCAAGAGTAGTTCAGATGGATGCTGCAGGTGGTAGGACACAATGGAGGAGTCTGGAGCCGTAGGAAAACATAAGGAAGGGGAAGGGGTGCTTGACACTATCTGAAACCTTATATGACAGGGGAACTAGACAGGGATGGGGCTAGAAACAGAAAGGCCCGCAGGGATAGAAAGTCAGGAGCACCCCCTGGATCAAGGTGGTGACAGAGGGAATGGAGCAGAAGGGGCAAATCTGAGATACCTTTAGAAGGGAAGGTCAGCAGAAGTCACAGCCCATGGGCTAGGAGAGGTAATGAATGTAACTTAAAACCTTTTAACATTCCAGTGACTGTAGGTATCTAGGTGGAGGTGTCCTGTGGGGCAGCTGTTAAAGTACTATGGAGATGTAGGTGACAAATCAGAGTGAAAGGCAGAGATTTAGATGTCCCTGACAGATGTGCCTCTTCCAAGGAAGGAAATATTCAGAGAAACACAGAAAGCTGAAGATGGATTATTTCTTTTAGGAAGGGGCCAGGGTAGGGGGAAAAGGTTGATTATGTCACTTGGTATGATTTATGGGGTGTTAGAGTTGTCATCCCTCTGCCCAAACATCTTCCTATGCTCTCTGACACATCTCTGGCAGAGATTCATGACTCTGGGTTAATAAGCAATCTCATTTCAAATGCAGATACCCCAGGGAAGGTTAATGCAGTGAGTCTAACTATTAGTCATTCACACCTTTGGGATAAACCTCTTGGGTGTAGGGAGGAGGAATCAGTGCCAGAAAAAAAAAAAAATGATGAAGAGGACGGTAGGGAAGAACTGGGGGAGTGTGGTGTCATGGAAATTCCAGGAGGAGCATTTGATAGCTTGACAGTGGTCAGTATGCTGAGTACCGCAGAAGCTTCACAGGGCAAGTGGTGTGAGCAACAAGAGGAAGCCATTGGATTTTGCTAGAAGGAAGTGATTGATGACTTTGAGAGAACAGTTGGGGGGTGCGGTTAGGGAGGAATCAATGGGGAGAAAATGAAAGCAGAGAGTATTTTGGCAATAAAATGTCAAGAAATGGGATGTTAAGTATAAGGAGCCACACGGGACCAGCAAAGGACTATTTTTTTTTTTTTTTTT
>NW_003852647.1:1244998-1254104 GCF_000181295.1 Otolemur garnettii | reverse complement strand
GCCAAGCCAAAAGGACTATTAAGACAAGAGATGCAGGTGTGTTAAAGGCAAAAGAAGAAAAGCTAGTGAAAGAGGAGAGGCTGCTCGAGGAAGGAGAGGACATGTGTATGGAGGGAAACCAAGCAATAGTAAGATGTGAGAGTCAGAGCACTGGTTAGCATGGTTAGCCTCAAAGGGTTGCTCTTCTCAAATGGGAGGAAGGAGACCAGGGACAATTATCAGAATAATTGTTGTAAGATGGCTGCACCTGTACACCAGGTATATTTTTAAATATGTGTCTTAAAGGGCCCAGGGCAGCCTTCGTAGGGAAAGGTTTCTTTAGCACCGTTGAAAAATATATTTATTTTTCTATTTTACATGGGTGTAATAATTTCTATGTGTCTTGTTCTTGATTCAAATAATGTTATGAATAAGACTTTAACATACTTGTTAGAACATAATAAATTTCCTGTCACCTGAAAATGCCTTCTTTACGCCATTTTTTTTGAAGTAATATGTATTTTCATTTTCTGAACCTAGAAATGTATTTTGTGCCCACGTCTAGCACCTCTCTCTGGCTGTGTCATCTGTGCAACTTCTCAGGCTCCTTACATACTTGCAAAACAAGCATGGCTATTTGGATTTAATTGTTATACATAGGAAGGAGAGAAATAAACCGTGAATGTTTATGTCCGAGTAAAATTGATCTGGTTTTGTGTTTTTAAGTTGGATATTAATTTCTGAAAATTATTGCTAATATTTCAGTTGATGATATGAGGGCCTATGTTATAAAACAGTGATTCCAGAAGTTCTTAACAAATAAAAGGCTCCATTTCTATTCTCCATTTAATATTGTTCATTCCTTTGCAGGAGAAAGAGGAGCGTTACCTTATGTTGTTTTCACATATCTTGATAATGTTATCTGCAAGTCCTCGGATGAGTGGTTTCATCTACCAGGTTAGCAAATTTCATATAAAACTAATAACAGGGCCATAATGAAAACAGGTTTTTATCCAGATCAAAATCTCCCCTATGGAATTAAAAGCTCAAGCCAGAAGAGGCAGTGTTCTAACCCTTCATTGTAATTAAACAGCTTATAAGAGCAGATGTTCCTTAGATCAAAGGCCTTTGTATTAGTATAATGAACTTATCTTGAGTATCTGCTGCTCTGGTTATGAGCTAGGTTTTGAAACGTGTAAGTCGAAGTCTAAGTCTACAACCAGATCAATTAGCAGCAGCATTTTACAGGTCCATGTCATTATTACTGGGAAACTATAAACTGGAATCTCCTCCTATGATTGTCTTATTGCAGTCACATCACATGGTCCAGATTTCTATCATGTAAGTTATTAAAGTTCTAGGAAATTCACCTTCCCTCAGTTCGCTCCCAAGATATAGAATGTGATAAGTTACTATTGCCTGTTATATCTTCACCTGCCAATTACTAATTTTTACAAAACTCCAGCCTTTACATTCTCTACTGATTCTCATGTAAGTATGTTAGAAAAGTGTCACTGTTTTGTACATCGTGATCTCGTGGTTTGGAGTATTTTAGCCAAATACAACCCATGTGTTCCCCTTGCTTTCTTGTCTGATTAAAATTTAGAGTAAGGACACATTATCTATTTATTGACAGAATGGAGAAATATGTCTAGCCATAATTCAGCAGTGATTGCTGAGAGGGTAAGAAGTCTAAGGAGGATAAGTAGAGACACATGACCACAGAATTAATGGGAATGTCCTTTTTCTAATAGGGAAAAATACCAATAGCAGGAATGGTGGTGACTAGATTAGATGACATTGAAGGGAATGACTATACATTTGAAATCACAGGTAGGTCATTTTCACTTTTTCGTGTAGCTATTTCAAATCCTTTCTGGAATGAAATGGAGTTTAAATAAATAAATCATATTATTTTCTGTTATACAGTTCATGAACAAATTTTACATGGATATGGCAAAGTAGATCCCATTTCCTAGGATAAATACGGTATAGTGATAGAACAGAGAAATGTCCTGTTGTTCAAAAACCTCAGCTTTGCCATTACTTTGAGTCTTCTGTTATATAAGAGCTACTTGCGAGAGCTGAGAAACAGCGAAATGGACTGATGTAAATGTGATTTTCTCCGAACCCTCTGTTCCCTGGTGGCAGAGGAGCCAAAGATGTGGACTTCTATCCACAATCTTATCGTCAACCTATGGATTAGTAAGATTTGATTGTGTTTCTAAAAAGTGTTGAAAAGCTGTGAAACTTTCTTTATAAATGGAGCAAAATTCCAGGCTTCGATAACAGGACATTTTGGCCTGTTAGCCCTTTTGCCAGGCCTGTGTGATGTAATGTGTAATGGCTGAACTGTTTGAGCTGATATGACACCAGGCCTTACCTTCATCTTCCCTGATAAAAAGCCTAAAGTTTAGTGTTTTCTGCAAGTGTGCAGCCAGGCTTAGTTGGATTTTGTTCCAACTTTGATATGAGGGGAACCGGTATAATATTCTCATTTTAGACTATGAGCTACTCGATGGACTATGTTATTAAATTTTCAGTTTACAAGTTGTGTATACTGAAGCTTTCCACTTCTTCAGAGATTCTGTAAACAGCTGAAATCAAGGACAGTTTTCTAAACGATGCATGAATATTTGTGTACTATCACAGCTTATCTGTTCCTGATACAGAAATTCCAACAGGGCTATCCCATAGGTATGAAACCCCCTGAAAATAGACCCCCAAGTTCTAGTTGTGTGAAGTCTACTTATGAATGAAACAAGCTCAAGGTGCTCTTTGCCTTTTGTCTTCAAATGCTCATGCTCGGGTGATGTAGGTAACACAATCGAGCGAATCGTGGTCCACTGCAACAACAACCACGACTTCCAGGAGTGGCTGGAGCAGCTGAACAGACTGATCAGAGGGCCTGCTTCTAGCAGCTCGTTATCCAAAACCTCCTCGTCGTCATGTAGTGCTCATTCTGTAAGTAATCCATTTGTTCTGTCCAGGGGTCACTGAGTCTTATCAAATCTTGCCTGCTGAAGATTTATAGGATGCAATGAGCACGCTTAGTTTTGGGATAGTCTACATTTGTACATTTTAAAGTACAGTTAAACCTCACTAATTCTCATTTCTCTTTGTGAGGTCCATCCAGAGGAATAAAACATTTTACTTAGAGGTGTGCGGTTTTGTTTGATGTACTCAGATCGTCCAACTAACAGCCAAATATTTCTAACCAGAAGTCCTGCTAAGATGTTTTCATGATAAACAAGACTTATTTTAATGAGCAACCATTACTCTCATATTAACAACGTGTTAGTTCGCCTCATTAAGTACCTGAATGTCGCTATACCATCTCATTCATGCTCTCACATTTGCTCAATCAGTTTCCTCAAAGGCAAAACCTTTTGCATCGTCTTCTTCTGAGTTATCACAAATTTAGAATTCATGGAATTTGAATTGATGAGATTTTACTGTACTTGCTGAGTGAGATAGAACATAGTCTGTGTCACTTGTGAACACTCAAACTTTTGAGCACTGTGTGTTGTGGTGGGAAGAACATGGGCCTTGGCCACAGATCCCAGTGTAAATCTTGGCTTTGCCAGTTACTCGTTAGTTTCTTCAGTTGGCCGAGTCTCAGGCTTAGGTTGTTCTGATGAAATAACTTATTTAATCACCTAAGGGAGTGCCACACACATCACCACACTCAAATGGTGACTGTTACTCCACTTTCCTCCCTTACAGAGGAAAACCAATAAGACTTTAATGAAATTCCAGAAGAGAAAGAGAGGACCCGGTGATGGGCTGTTGAGTCAATTTTGCGCTGATTCTTAGAGGCCCCATAATCTTGACGGCAAAGCACCAATTCTCAAACTGGAGACTTTTTTTTTTTTTTTTTTTTTTTTTTTGAGACAGATCCTCAAGCTGTTGCCCTGGGTAGAATGCCATGGCGTCACGGCTCACAGCAACCTCCAACTCCTGGGCTTAAGCAATTCTCTTGTCTCAGCTTCCCGAGTAGCTGGGACTACAGGTGCCTGCCACAATGCCCAGCTATTTTTTGGTTGTCGTTGTCATTGTTATTTGGCAGGCCCGGGCTGGATTCGAACCTGCCAGCTCTGGTGTATGTGGCTGGCGCCCTAGCCGCTTGAGCTACAGGTGCTGAGCCGAAACTGGAGACTTTTGTTGTTCCATCTTTCCCTTTTTATGGCTGACTTTGCTGATCCAATGAAGCTATTGTTCTCTCACTGTGTGGTGCAAAGGTCGGGTTCAGGTGGCAGATTGCAAACATCTCATCAGACGTTTTCCCAGTCTTTTAGCTCTACTGGACAGCCCCGAGGACCCCTGGAGCCTCCTCAAATTGTAAAACCGTGGAGTTTAAGTTGTCTGCGACCTGCACCTCCACTTAGACCATCAGCAGCGCTAGGTTATAAAGAGGTAATTTTGCTACATATGGTATAAAATCCTTCTGACAACTTAATTGTATAGCTTATTACAAGTAGTTTTGGGGGAATGTGCTAGAATTTATGATAGGTGATGTATGTCAATCTTGAATTGCTAGACTCAGTGATTTTTTTGTTTCTCAACTTTCCATTGCCCTCTTATCCATCATAAATATTTATTGAATATAGACAGGGTCTATGTGCACTGCCTGAGGTTCCCCAGTCTCTTCTTGAAGCGAAGAAGGTCACCTTTATGATGATTATGGGCCAGTTTACTATAGTTGAATTTCCAACCGAGCAATTTGGATCATTTTGATCTTTTAAACCATATCAGTAAAGTGTTATGGGGCCCTGCTAGGAGTTTGAACTACAAAGTGGTATTTGCTGAAGTGGGGAATGGAAAAGAATTTAATGAAAGGACTGTCTTTTTAAAAAAGCAGCTTCTTAGAGACAACCTTAAAGGCCATTTGCTATTTGGGTAGTGTGGGGATTTCAAGGTTTTTTTGTTGTTTTTTTTTTTTTTCTTCTCGCCGTTGAAGTTAGGAAATGTCAGTCACTAGCTGCGATAACTGTGTGGAGTGTTATTTCTCCATCCAAACAGTGCATTTATCCCTAACCTGTTTCCATCATTTCAGATTTCGCAAAAGATGCTCATTTATCTGTAACTGTTCTTTAAATAGGCCTTGCTGAGTGAAGATGAAGTTTGTGACAGTTCTGAGATGAATCTTAGAATTATGGTGCAGAGGCAGCACATACTTCTAGATCAAATGTGTGTTCTCATGAGTGGTGCAGACTTAGCTCAATCTTGAGTGTGTTTTGATTTAAAGCACCATGCTTCTGTTTTGATTAATTGTTGCCGCCAACTCTTAGTGCAGTAAAAATAGAACAATATTTGGACACTGGAGGATTTTTTGATCCTTGCAACCTAACATGATAGGAGAAATAACTTCTGAGCTGAATTTTTATTATGTAACTCCATGCAGAATCTGGTCAGAAAACGGTCCCACAGATTTGCTTTAGAAATCGATCCGCATCCACTTTTCTTCTTTGATTACCTAAACCAGGAGTGCTACTTCATAGTTACCTAGGTCCCCTTTTTCATGATGGATATTTTGTAATTGTCAGTTACTAAATGCAAATGAAGGTGAGCTCTAAAGGGTAAAGTTGACTTAATCCTTCCCATAACTAATCTTATTAAAACTAAGGCATGATCACTTTGTTTCTTCTGGGGGAAGAGAGTTATTAATATGTTCTTACTGGATAGTGTATATTTCAGTTATTTTCAGCATTTGTTATTCTGCACAGAACTGTATTCCTTGGGCTTTTGCATGATGATATTGCATCTGAAACTAATGTGGGAAATGTGATGATATTCTTGCTGTGTAATTTATGAGAACACTAACATTTCAAATGTTGTTTTAGAATTATTGATAAATGGATTTGGTCATTATAACCATCGACCTCTCACGCTCATCTTCTCTTTCTTTACATATTCATTTTAGAGGATGTCTTATATCTTAAAGGTAAGGGTAGAACGATATCTTTGGCTTACAGTGACATCATAATGCTGTGCTGTAACCTTTGATGAATGAAGCTTTCTGTTATGTTTGTTTTGTCCTTTGTTATAATTGGTGGCTAAAATATGAAGATGCAATTCTGACAGGTAAGGATTTTCTTTCAAAAGCAGGCTCGTGTGAAAAACATGAAAATATCATCCTACAATGCCTTAAAATATTCATTTCCCTATTTTTTCAATACTTTTCTTCCTGTTATGGATGTCCCCTGAGTTTTGTATATCTGCTTGTTTTCGCATCTAAGTGGATCACTGTGCCTATGTGAAGACATTCAGTTCTTTGTTTTATGTATTTTGGGGGTACTAATTATTATTCATGCTTCATATCTATACATTGAATGGAAGAGTGGGATAAGATGATCAAGAGGGTTTTTTCCTAAGTCTAAGATGCTAATCTATTTACTTAGATATTGACAATGAGCACTTTTCACCCTACTAGTTATTCATAATGCAAAGTAAATTCAATAATTTCCATCTGTTTTATATACTAATTAAAAATATGGCTTTGGCTTGGTGCCCATAACTCAGTGGTTAGGACACTGGCCACATACACCGGGGCTTGTGGGTCTGAGCCTGGCCTGGGCCTGCTAAATAACAATGCCAACAACAACCACAAAAATATAGCTGGGCGTTGTGGCAGGTGCTTGTAGTCCCAGCTACTTGGAAGGCTGAGGCAAGAAAATCACTTAAGTCCAAGAGTTTGAGGTTGCTATGAGCTGTGATGCCACAGCACTCTACTGAGGGTGACATAGTGAGACTCTGTCTCAAAAAAATAAAAAAATAAAATAAAATTAAAATATGGCTTTGTATTGTGTATAGTTAAGCTTGGCTGTGGGTATGTTACTCCTAAACCAAAATTATTTATCAGAAAATCCTTCATTTGATTCTTTTCTCTGACTGAAGAAAAATTACCTAGTCTTTGCCTTAATTTTACCATCTGAGAAATGGAAATTATATTTCTCTCTGAGGGATTGTTGCTAAGGAAGTTCCTTAAATAGTTTTGAAGCTCTTTGAGAAATGATAAATGCCATTAGTAGTTACAATTGCTATTTAATTCCTCTAAAACTGTATCTATGGAGATCAGGAACCAAATCAGAAATGGTGTTATTTTCCTGGCACTGTTATCTATGACTTTCTCCGCAGATGGGCATTTGGCCTTCTGGAGAATGTACCGCATCCTACTCTCACTCCCATGGAAATCAAGAGGATAATGTCATTGCCTCTGTTTTATTTAGCTCTTTTGAGTTCATAGGAGCCATTTTTGATGTATACCATATTTAATTTTGATGTCCTCCTGACCAAGACTGTCAAAATAAGAGAGAGGCACTCTATTTAATTTCATTTGTTCTTTTAATTTTGGGGGGGGGGAGAATTTTAATTCATTAAGAAATCTCTATCCTTACAGGAGTCCAGTAAGAGCCCCAAAACCATGAAGAAGTTTCTTCACAAAAGAAAGACGGAGAGAAAACCATCCGAGGAGGAATATGTGATTAGGAAAAGTACGTGTTTTCTGCTTTATGGTATTTGTTTATGGGTGAACTAACATGAGAATTTATTTTTTAACCTGAGAATTTTTAAAAGCAGATGATCAGAGCAGTTTTTTCTGAGCATCATCTGTTACATTTAAAAAATGCATGGAAACGTTTGGTCACCTCTAAGATTTTGAATAATCATCTCGCCGCATTTCATCCCATCGTAGGCAGACATCATCTGTACCGTTTGTGTCTCAAGCACTTTGCTCCGTCTAGTTTAAAATGTCTAAAGGGACCCATTTGCTATGGGTACATTTTTTTCTCTTCTTATTTTCTGATACCTGAGATATTTTCTTATACAGAGACAAACTAGCTAGACACGAAGGCTGAAATCCTTCTGGAAGTCTGATGCTCAGTGATGCTCTCAGTTAGTCAAGGAATTGGCCTGGCAACCTCTAGAAACATGGCTGGGTTTGGAGGAAAACCGCAAGTTTGGTTAGCCGATTGACATGGTTGTATTTGGCTATAAGGCTGCGAACAAGGTTCTTTGGGACGCATGTGAAGGAGTAAATGATATGTCACAAAGAGGTGACAGAACTGTATGTATCAGTTGAAATATATAGTTAATTTAAGGCCAAGCACTTTGGGAGGCCAACCGAGTGAGAGGACTGCTTGAGTCCAGGATTTCAAGACCAGCCTGGGCAACATAGTGAGACCCCATCTCTACAGAAAATTTTTAAAAAAGAAAGTATAGTTTACATAAATGTTTGCTTGAGTACAGCTTCTGCATGGCCCATCCCTCACCCCCCACTTAGGTGTGCACATCAGTATGTTAACAGGGTGCTGACATCCAGTCATTTCAAGAGTTAGGAGGGGGAGAAAGGAGGAGGCTTTTCAGTGACTCTGCTGAGTGGATGGAAAAAATGGGCGGGGTTACCAGGGCAACGCTTCCTAGAGAAGGTGAGCCTTGAAATTTAAAGGGGAAGAAGGAGGCTGTGGCATATGTGTTACGAGAACTGAAGCCAGCACTGAGCCCAGTGCTGTGATTTTGCCCTTAAAGAGGCTGCAACAGTACCCCCCAAGTTAGAGCTCTGGGCTTCAGGAGCAAACCTCACTCTGTGCTGAACTTGCTGAGCTGACCCCAGAGCTCCGTGGGGATGCTGTCAGCAGGGGTGGGCAGCTCCTCCTCCTGCCTTTCAGAAACACCACTGGTTGGAGAAGCCAGTCCTTGGCCTAGCGTAGTGCACTGTCTCATTTTTGCAGGTCTACAGGCATGTACTTAAGAAAAGTCATGATTGATTAAATTTGACAGGTACAGCTGCCCTGGAAGAGGACGCTCAGATTCTGAAAGTGATCGAAGCCTACTGCACCAGTGCCAATTTCCAACAAGGCCATAGCTCAAGTAGGTGCCCCCAAACTGCTTTCTCTGATGAGTGACGTTTCTTCTGTACTGCTCACTGCCTCTTAGAGAGAGCAGTGGCCCAGATGGGTTGCAGGGTGTGGAAAGCAGGTGACTCGGTGCAGAGGAGTGGAGCAGGACTGCATCCGTCAGATAAGGTGGTTTTAGCTACCAAGCGGCTTGTTTACCCACTGTTGTTTTTCACCCAGAAAAAGAGATGCAAGAGTAAAAGTGTTGGAGGTGATAGAAATGAAAAAAAAAA
>NW_003852647.1:1243268-1244978 GCF_000181295.1 Otolemur garnettii | reverse complement strand
TTTTAAAAGTCGTTCTCCTTTGAAGCACACAGATACCTTCACCAGCACTAGTTAGGAATTAAAGAGCCCAGAGAGTTCCTGTGTCTGTGAACTGATGCTAATCTCTTCTTATAGGCAGATTTGGAAAGGAAGTCAAAATACTATCTTTGATCAGCTGCATATTTAAGCAAACAATGCTTCACCAAACTCAGGTTTCAAAGTTGCTCTGAAAATCTGGAAACATAGCTGCTTAGCAGCAGCTGTTCAAAATGTATAAAATTTATTGGGGAGCCATGAGGTGAGGCTATTTCCCCACACAATGTTCAGGTTACAAACTGAAATTGAGATGAAGTTTTCTGATTCATCTTTGTGCTTTGTAAAAGCCAGGTCACATCAATTATGTGTCTTGTCTTGCATTAATTACACATATTCAGGATAGCTTTGGGGAAGTTTTATGCATCTGTATAAAATGAATCCTCTATAGCGCTCCGGTTTGGACAGCCACTGACCAGTCACTTGAGCATGGGAGGGGATTTCGTAGGTGCCTTGATATATTCTTTCAAAGTAACACATCTCTAAGGCTGACATGAAGAGAGCGTTCCATGTGAAAGTTGACACATTTGACCGTGAAGAGGGGACTGTCACACTTTCTGCTTTGCAGACAAAACCAGCCTGTGGCTTTGGGCATACCCTGCTCTGATGACAAGTTTGGAGGAGCCAGGAGAGGAAAGTGAGAGTAGTTTTTATCATGAGAACTTGGTTTTTAGAGAGTGGGACAGGATAGAAAATGTGACCTCCCCTCCTTTGCCCACAACCTCCTTTCACATTGACAGAGCTGATGGATCTGTTCTGAGGTGCTGGAAGGGGCTCCAGCTTAAAGAAGCACAGCATCACCCTTCCTCCCTAGCCTGCCTTTTTCATGCAGAAAGTGTGCAGCACCACGCTTGACACACAGCAAGCTGTTCAGCACCATAGCGACCTGCTGCCCTCTCTCCCTCTCCAGCTGGAAGTCCTTTTTCCCTGGATCTTGCTGCCCTTGTCTTGCTGCCTTCAGTCTGCTGTCTACTTACAGCCAGGCCTTGGTGTCCTGGGGGACTGGTTCCAGGACCCTGCAGATACACAAATCTGAGGATGGGCAAGTCCCTGATATAAATTGGTGTAGTATTTGCTGATAACTGATGCCCATCCTCCCATATACTTCAAGTCATCTCTAGGTTACTTATAATACCTAATATGATATAAATGCTGTATAAATGGTTGTTAGACTGGATTGGTTTTATTTATTTTATTTTATGTTTTTTGAGACAGAGTCTTACTATGTCACCCTTGGTAGAATGCTGTGACATCACAGCAACCTCAAAATCTTGGGCTCAAGCCATTCTCTTGCCTCAGCCTCCCAAGTATCTGGGACTACAGGCACTGCCACAATGCCCTACTGGAGTTTTGTTGTAGTTGTCATTGTTGTTTAGCAGGCCCAGGCTGGGTTCGAACTCATCAGCCTCGGTGTATGTGGTGGGCTCCCTAACCACTGAGCAACAGGCACTGAGCCATGGACTGGTTTTTAAATCTGTATTTTAGAAAATATTTTCCGGCTCGGCGCCTATAGCTCAACCGGCTAAGGCACCAGCCACGTACACCTAAGGTGGCGGGTTCGAATCCCCAGCCCAGACCCACCAAACAACAATGACGGCTGCAACCAAGAAAAAACAGCCAGGCGTTGTGGCGGGCGCC
>NW_003852647.1:1239249-1243146 GCF_000181295.1 Otolemur garnettii | reverse complement strand
AAAAAAAAAAAAGGAAATATTTTCCATCTGAGATATATTGAATTTGCAGATGTGGACCCTGTAGATATGGGGGGGCTGACTGTATTAAGCAGTTATAAAGTGCTATGCCCTGGGGAAGGCAGAGAAACATCTGATATCAGGAAAGGGGAGGTGATGGAGTGAAGGTGATGAATGCACACATCTCTGAAGGCACTTGGCCTAGAAGAGAGGAGGCCAGTGGCTCAGAGAGACCAAAGTAGAAGCACTGGAGCTTAGAGAAGAAAGAGTCAGAGTGGGGGCAGGTTGGAGGTGCAGGGACGCTGTTTGGTCAGGGCTTTGTGTCTCTTTCGTTGCCTTTTCTGCCCTGGGGCCTGGAGACACTCTGAGCAGAGAACAGTCAGGACACCTGTATCTTTGCCAACCTCACTCTACCCTTGATCAAAATGACCTTAAGTGGCCTTTCCTTACCCTATGGGACTGGAAGGAGAACGACTGACCTTTACTACAATCACAGACCACCACAGCATAGGATATGGTGTGTCTTTTCCTGGAGACTTGCAGGGGTGATGATCACTAGTCTGCTCTTTGTTTAGGGGGAGGCAAAATAGGAATAAACAGGGGCCTCAGCTGGGGACAGGTATTACAGAGTCCCTTTCCTATTATTTCTCTGAGTGTGAAATGCCCACCTCTAATAAACACAAGAAGACTGAATCAATATATTTCACCTTTTCCTAAATGCCAATCAAGTCAGGAATGGATTAACAAATTATGGTACATACCCACCATGGAATACTATTCAGCCATAAAAAAGATGGTGACTTCACACATTTTGTAATACCCTGGATGGAGTTGGAACACATTCTTCTTAGTAAAGTATCACAAGAATGGAACAGCAAATATCCAATGTACTCAATACTAGTATGAAGCCAGTAGATGATCTGATGGATGCCCACATAGGAGAAAAATTCATTTCAATTCAAGTTGGGGAAGGGGTACTGAGGGAGGGACAGGTGCGGTGCTCTCACTGAATGGGCATGGGATGGGGGTGTTTGGCACACCTTTTATGTGTGAGACATAACCACGAGAGCAGTTCTCCCTTACAAAATCAAATATTTTGACCTGGTTGTTTGTACCCTCACGTTAACCTGAAATAAATTTACTGTTCCATTAAACAAATAAAATCTCTCATGTCAGGAAGATTTAGTGAGCAAATGTTAGGTGATTGCCTTCTGGGTGCGATGCAGCCGTATGCTGTGAACAGAGACCCTTTTGTAATAATAGTGGAAAGGAACTAACACCTACAAATACTCTTCACTAGTAACTCTGCCCCTTCCGTCTCTTGCAATCCTTGTCTGTAGGTGCCCGCAAAGATTCAGTCCCACAGGTCTTACTGCCTGAAGAAGAGAAACTCATCATTGAAGAAACCAGAAGCAATGGACAGACCATCATGGAGGAAAAGTAAGTAGAGCTGGCTAATCCTTGCCTGGTTTGTATGGTCCCTGGCAAGAAGGGCTGGCTGGGCAGCACCTCCTCATCTGGGAATGTGACCTTGTGAGCCCACACAGTTGGGAGCCTTGAGGGCTATTCCCCAACAAAGGAAGTGGGGGAAGGAGAGGCAGAGGCACCCGAGCCCTGCAGAGCAGCTCCATACCCTAAGCTAGTGCAGGGCACAGGAGACTATCAGTGCTCTGGATGGGTGTAGGAGGTCCCCGAGACACATCTCTTACATTTTTTGAGTCAGGAGCTGTACTTTCACATACTTGACCTCATTTAAAATCCTACAGCAATCTGGTGAGATAAGCATTACTCTTGCCACTTCTACAGGCAAGGAAACTGAGGTTCAGGGAAATTAAGTCTCTGGCTTACCTTTGCACAGTACTGAGTGTGACCGATGAGGGAAAATCAGGTTAAATACCTTGCAGCTCATAAATTAAACACGAAGTAGCCAAATAATTCATTTGAGTCATTTCTGAAGTCAGGCCAAAATTTGCTTAGGATAGCATATTTCAAGGTGCTTCTCAACATAGCTTTATAGCTGGCGTATAAAGTGACATGGCAAAATGGGAAAGGATGGTCCAGCTCCCAGTGACTCATTAGCTCTGTGACCTGGGGCAACTTCCTTCACCTCTCTGTGCCTCAGTGTTCTCATCTGTAAAATGGGGGTGGTAGTAATACTTTCAGAATTGTTATGAGGTTACATGGAACAATAAAGGTTAGCACTCAATAAATAATGATAATTATACAAATTATTACTCTAGCTATGTTAATCTGTACAACCTTTTGAGTTTTTTCAGGAAGTGTGGTATTAGTCCCATTTTATATGTGATGAAATTAAGACCAAGCAAGGATGAGAAGGAAGGAAAGTGTTTACACATGGTTTCAGGAGTAGTAGGATGGGAACTGAAACTTACATCTCTAAAGTCTTGTCCAGAGAGAAAGACAGAGACAGAGAGGCCCTCTCAGAACACTTCATCCTTTTTTTTTTTTTTTGGTAATATATGAGATCTTCCAGAAATGATACCCCTGACTTCATATCATGTGGGGTCAGAGAGCTGAGAAGGGCAGTGGCATAGCAGAGGTGTTGTAGAATAGGCAGAGCCCTGCGACACCTCTCATTGTACATTAGGTGATGTTCATTCCTCCTCCAAAGTTAGACAAATGAGAACCTTATGGTGGGAATCTAAAAAGGCAGACCCATGAGAGCAGAGAGTAGAATGGGGTTTCCAGGTACCAAGAAGAGGAGAAAATGGGGAAATGTTGGTCAGAGGGCACCAGATCTCAGTTCTGGAGAGCTAGTTAATACACAGCGTGGTGACGAGAGCCAGCTCTCTGCATACATGGGTTCTGCATCTGCAGAGTCAACCAAACATGGGTTGAAAATGTTTGGGGAAGAAAATTGGAGGCTTGCATCTGTGTTGAACATATATAGACTTTTTTCTTGTTATTTTCTAAAAAGTATGGTATAACAACTTTACAAAGCTGTTTTTATTATTACGTATTATGTAACAATCCTTCAGAGGTAGCCGTTCACCTCTGAATCCTATCCTTGTGTTCTAGGAGTCTCGTTGACACTGTTTATGCCTTGAAGGATGAGGTCAAGGAACTGAAACAGGTAATAAAATGTGAAAGTCATTTTGTCAAATAACAGAACCACTCGTCTTCCTTGCCACACACTGGAAGTGTTGTCAGGAAAGGTCCAGGAGCAAGGTGCCGACAGGGGATTCTTATTTTCCTTGTGTCTTCATGGTAAGTTCTGTTGATTTTTCCACATTGCCTTGGGTTTGGATTCCTGAAGCTTGCTTGTATTCCTATTCAGTGCTTTGCAATAGGGTCACAAATTTAGTTCTGACTTTCCTGTTCCCTGCCATCCAGAAACAGACCTTCAGAAAAGACAGGGCTTTCCTGCAGATATAGTATAGTTCTCCGTATGCCGCTTCTACCTTGTGTGTGAGGAATGACATAGCTGGTGACAGTATGAGGGATAAATGGGAGCAAAGAGAGACCAGGGACTGGAAGTCCATTTAGGAGGTTCTTACAAAACTCAGGATGAGACATATCCATGTCCTGACCCGAGGCAGGCCAGTGAGGCTGTGAAGGAGGAGGACAAATGTCAAAGAACTGCATCACGGAGTTGGAACCTATGGACTATGACAATGTGATGCCAACATCAAGAAAAAGCCAGGGATTAAAGATGGAGCTTCTTCCCTGGGTATCTGGTTCGATATGGTGGTGCCCTGTGTGTAGATTAGGAACCAGCCACAGGAGGAGGAGAGGTTGGTGTATCAAGGAAGATATGGAGTTTGCTTTAAGACCTAATGAATCAGGCTTGGTGCCTGTGGCTCAAGCGGCTAAGGCGCCAGCCACATATACCTGAACTGGCAGGTTCGAATCCAGCCTGGGCCCGCCAAACAACAATGA
>NW_003852647.1:1191772-1239006 GCF_000181295.1 Otolemur garnettii | reverse complement strand
GCTTTTAATCTATCTCGGTGGAAATACCAAGCTGGCTTTTGGGATTGTGGACCTGGTGCTCAGATGAGTCATGTACCAGAGATCTTTTAGAAGGTTCCTTAATAGACACTTGGGTTCAAAGAGAAGCGACATTAATTTTAAAAAAATGTTGGAAAGGGCCAGGGCAGGGAAGAAAAATGGAGAAGGTTTGCTAAAGACAGGTAGGAGAATCAAGAGGCCATGTTGTCTTAGACATTGAGGGCAGGGAGGTTGAGGAAGCAAAGTAAGTCGGTGGTGAAGGCTGATGAGAGGACGAGTAGGTGGAGCCCCTTGTGTTTGGTAATCAACGTGTCTTTCCCCATCTAGGAGAATAAAAGAATGAAGCAATGTCTGGAAGAAGAACTGAAGTCCAGAAGGGACCTAGAAAAGCTGGTCCGCAGACTGTTGAAGCAAACAGATGAGTGCATGCGAGCTGAATCCAGTAGCAAGACCTCCATTCTTCCATAACCATCACTGTGCCGCTGGGCAGAGAGTGCCTTTAGGGCATCTTGAAATGTCCCGCAGAATAATTGACTTCACTCGCTCACTTCTGTGGCTTCTGTTTTGTGTTTGAGGCTCTCATTCTCTTTTTCTCTCTCCCTGCCTCTGTGTGTGTGTGTGTGTGTGTGTGTGTGTGTGTGTGTGTACTTAGGGTCTGTTTGGCTATTGGTTGGTTGTTCATTGTTTTCAAAGGGGGAAAAAGCAGGAGGTAGTGGTAGAAGTGTCCCCAGAACCTTTTCCATTCAGTAAGAAAAAGAAAGGGAATGCCTGCAGATGACCTAAAAGGTCTTCAGATGGCTATGGCCTAGGGGTCACATTCTTAGGGCTGCCTGCTGTCCCAAAACAGCTGGCCACACTTATTAAATGTGAACCCAGTTTTCCCACCAATGCTTTCCTGTACCTGTAAGGTCCTCAGTGCCTAATTTTTAGAAGGCAAAGCTTCCTGAGCTGTGAAGCGAGTAGGGTGAAAGACGAACTCATTGGCCCAGTGATCCAGCTGCCCTTCCCTGGCCCATCACACACCATCCCTCAATCATACTTTTTTGTTGGTTACTGCCATATGTTGTGAATAAGACCAAAAAAACTGTAGTACCCTTATTCCTGTTGTGTTGGTGTCCATTGTAACTCAGTGGGGCAGAAACTTGGGTCATCGTGCCAACACCAAATCCATCAGAAAATCGTTTGGGACAATCTTCCCCTTCAGCAGCAGAGTTGAGCATCTCTTCCCAGTGCACAGTAGGTTTTCCCCCTAGCCTTCTGCCTAGTGGGTACATTTTCTATTTCTCCAGTGCTTTTAGCCAACTGTACCAAGTGGTGTGTGAACTAGTTATGTATGGGCTTTGCTAATTTTATAAAAAGTAGTTAGACTGTGAAGAGTCGCTTTATCTCCATTGCATATTCAAAGCTTTTGTCCCTCAAAAGAATCTGCAGCGAGGAGATATGAAGCCCTAGTAGGCGACTTTTATTCATTTTCTCGCTCGCTCATGTATGCTGTGAGAAGTGGTAATGATCATCGGCCTCTTTGAGTAGGACTCAGCCTTACTTACAGACACATGCTATTGGTTCAGTGTGTATATCCAGGACAAAAGGGCTCCTCTAGTAGCTGTGTGCTGGTCACTAGTGAAGCTAACTATTTGGAGCTGGTTTACTCAGGTTGTTCATTAAATCAAAGCATCAAATTTGCAAGTATCCCAGAAACTGAAACTGTGAGAAACGGGCTCCAGAAGAGAGTCAGAGAAGAAGAGCACACATCCAGATCCAGTGCGACTGGAAATCAGCCCCAGGCCCTGGGACGGAGCAGTGCAGCCCGCCCCGTCCTCCCCTACAGACAAGGGAAGGTCATTGGAAGAGAGATCAAGGGTCAAAGGGCTGATCAAAGTTGTCTTCCCCATACATTTGATTGGTGCCTGTCAATGTGGGTTTTACAAAAGTTTAGAAACCAAACTTGAAGCTTGAAACTCCCAGCCTGCTGAGGGGCCCTTTTTCCTTCTGGTACTGAGGGTCTCAAGGTCCTATAGCTACATGGTACGGGGCTGCTGTTTGCTTTTTGCACAGCAGAAATGACATGATCCAGAGGAAATGGACTATATCTGCATCCCCCATCAGCCAAGCACTCACAGCTGTCACTGGAAGCTGCAGAGTAAAGATTTCTAGGAATGGCTGTTGTTCTGTTTTCAAGCATAGCGGTTTAGATATGACATTCTTCACTTAAAAATTAAAAGCCCCATCCCCTCTGCCACCAATAATAACACCAACATAAGTCTCCTCATCTGCCCATGTCTGTGGTTAGTCAATGGCTTGCAATTAATGTGCAAACTATATCCGTAGGAAACATTTTTGTGATTACAAAATACTCTAGTTGATTGCTGAAATTATTGAAGGGTCTTTATTTTAAAGTGATGTGTACATATGCATGGGACCTGGCCCTTCTGATGAGAGGCCCTCAGTACTCTGGGTAATGAAGCTTGTGCAGAGTGGTATCCATGCTTACATACTAAACAATAATATAAAGGAAACGAAGCCATGTTAACCTGAGAGCAGTGTCTCCATAGTTGTGTTGTTTACAGTACTCTACAAATGGGTTCCTGTTACCCTGTAATTAATCTGCTGCCCTTAGAGGCCTTTCAGTTCCTTTTCTGTCATGCCCCTTCTTACACAAGCTCAAATTTTCTAACTTGTTTTGATTTTGGAGACTTTTAAAATTGACATTTTCAATACATAATAAACAGTGCTTTATAAAAATAAGTCCTGTGTTTCTTTTTTTACCAGCTGGTGTGCAGAAAGATCTCTTGTGCTGTGTCAGCTTCCTCTCCACTTCCCTCATTAGCTAGTCCACTCTCACTAGACCCACTCACCCGTTGGTACTTTTTTTCACTCAGGGAAAATGACGTTTGTTCCCTACTTTATGGATATCATCCATATCATGGATTCCCTAACTTCTCCACCTATCTTCTTTTGGCTTTAGCCTATAAACTATGTATACCTCTTCTATTTTATTTTCAGTATTAGAGAAAGATATGTCCATTATCTGTCCAAGCTTACCGCTTCATCTTTAGTCTTGTCTTTCTTTGTATTTTGCATGATTTTATCAATCAGTGATAATCTTATATTTTGACTACACTTGCAATGCTGGTTGCAGCAGTCAGTATGAAAATATTTTAAAATAGATGAGCTGGATATTATCTGCTACTCAGCACACATTCTAATGTCATTTTATTTTTCTCCCTCAAAACATAGAGGCTAAAAAATACATTTCCTAGACTCCCTTGCAGCTAGGGCTCTGTCTGATACATTTTCACTTCTGCCAGTAAGGTTTGGAAGGTTTAAGTTAGGCAGACGCTATCTTCTTGGGACCTGGGGGCAGGCAGTTCCAAAGATGTGCTCATGGGTTCTGTACTCTAGATTCCATCATGTCTACTCACAGCTTTGTGGGTGAGAGCTTGTAGTGCAGGAGTAGCTTCCTAACATGTGGATCCCAACTGCAGACATGACCTTGAAGCCATTAGTTCAGTGGCTGACCTTGATTTCCCCTTGACTTCCATTTCTGTAGCCTGATGGTTTTATGGACACCTAATTACCTTCCTGACTGAGATACATTCAGTAATTACTTTCTTTCTTTTCTTTTTTTTTTTTTTTGAGACAGAGCCTCAAGCTGTCCCCCTGGGTAGAGTGCCGTGGCATCACAGCTCACAGCAACCTCCAACTCCTGGGCTCAAGCGAGTCTCCTGCCTCCGCCTCCCAAGTAGCTGGGACTACAGGTGACTGCCACAACACCCAGCTATTTTTTGGTTGCAGCCGTCATTGTTGTTTGGCGGGCCTGGGCTGGATTCGAACCCACCACCTCAGGTGTATGTGTCTGGTGCCTCAGCCACTTGAGCCACAGGCGCCAAACCAGTAATTTGTTTCTTGATCTGAACCAATAGATATAACATTGCACCTTTTATGTACTAGGCACTGTACTAAGTGGTTTACATAGTTAAGCTCACGTAAGCCTCACAAAAACCCTATTGTGTATTCACTGTTGTTGTCTCCATCTTATGAATAAAGGGAGACACAGAGGTGTTGAACAACATGCTAGCATGTGGTGTAGCTGGAGTTGGAAACCCTGGTAGTTCTGCCTCTTGAACACATGCTCTATCTATTACATTTCCTCCTCTGCATTTGGTACCTGCTAGCTAAGGCTCAGACATTCACCCTCATGAAGTCACCATTAAGCTCTTAATTCTAGGAAATGATTTCAATACCCACCTTGACCTCTCTGCAGTATTTGACTCTCATCTTTTTTTTTCTTTTTTTTTACTGTTGGGGATTCATTGAAGGTACAGAGAACCAGGTTACATTGATTGCTTGTGTCAGATAAAGACTCATAATTGTGTTTTTCCCCCAAAAGGTGTACCCCCCGTGATACCCCCACCCCCTCCCTCCTTCCCTTTCTCTGCTCTCCCAATCCTCCACCCCAACTCTCATCTTCTTGATAAATTTCTCCTTCCTCAGTTTTCATAATCCTGTTCTTGCTTCACATTCATTCAATCCCCCCTCCTTTGCTGGACCTGCCTCCTTTGCCTGTTCCCTGAATGTTGCTAATCCTTGACATGTTTTTCCCTATCTCTTCCATTCTAGAGCCTTTTCCTGGGCAACCTTGTCTACTCCTATAACTTCATTTGTCAAAATGCAAATGAGGCCAGGGACCCAGTGGCTCATGCCTGTAATACTACCAGTCTGGGAGGCTGAGGCCAGTGGATTGCTTGAGCTCAGGAGTTAGAGACCAGCCTGAGCAAGAGCCCAACTCAACTTCTACAAAAAAAAAAATAGAAAAAATTAGTCAGTGTGGTGGACTGCCTGTAGTCCCTGCTACTAGTGCCTGTAGTCCTAGCTACTAGTGCCTGTAGTCCCTGCTACTAGTGCCTGTAGTCCTAGCTACATGGGAGGCTGAGGTAGGAGGATAACTTGAGCCCACAAGTTTGAGGTTGCTGTGAGATATGATGACACTACTGCACTCTAGCTTGGGTGACAGGATGAGACTCCTTTTCAAAAAAAAAAAATGCAGATGTCTCCCATGTCCATATTTTTGTGTTCTGATTTTTCTCCTGAGCTCCATGCCCAGGGATGCAGTTACCTTGACATCATTGCTTAGATGTCCTACAGCTCCCCAAATTCATCATGTTCAAAATCTCATGTTTCTGCAATGTTTCCCATCCCAGTGGACAGCACCCGTGACCACTTAGTTGCCCAAGCCAGAAACATGGGCATTATCCTTCATTCTATCTTCTCCCTCAGTCCTTTATAAATGTATACATTAAGCCTTGTTTTTTATTGTTTGGGATTCATTGAGGGTACAAAGAATTAGGTTACACTGACTGTAGTTATTAGGTAAAGTCCCTCTTGTAATTGTGTCCGCCCCCAGGAAGTGTGCCATATACCATGACCCCCCATCCCCCTCCCGCCTCCCTTTAACCCTTTCAAATCTAGTCATTAAGTCTTACTTTTTTTTTGTTTGTTTGTTTGTTTTTGAGACAGAGTCTCACTATGTCACCCTAGGTAGAATCAGAGCTCACAGCAATCTCCAACTCTTGGGCTTAAGCGATTCTCTTGCCTCAGCCTCCCAAGAAGTCTTACCATTTTAAACTCTACCGTATCCCCTGAATTACTTCTCTCCATCCTCGTAGCTATTGCCTAATTTTGGCACCTGTCATCTGTCCTTGGCATCTCCTTGCTTCTTACATTGTCCTTACCCCACTGCAGCATTTACGCTTGCCTTGGAATGTTTCTACATCTGTTTGGCAAAACACTGTAAACTACTTGAGAACAGGGACTGTGTCGTATTTATCTCTGTATATTCTAAATGCATAGCACAAAACCTATAACCTCAGTCACTGTTGGATGGGTGTATGAACGGATGAAAAACCCTTTAACTGCCCCATGTAAGAAATGTGAATCAATTCTAAGATGGGTCAAAGGTTTCCCTTTAGACCCCAAAGAAGTTTGTAGTCACCACTTCCTGGGTGAAGGACTCACCTACAAGTCAGTCTTTACCCTACAAACGCAAACCTGATCCTATGTGCCCTCATATTAATCTGAAATAAAAATAAACAAAACAGAAAGAGGTTTATATCAGAGAGGTACAAAAGATAAGAGTAGGTTTGTCACCATTAGCAAAAAAAAAAAAAAATGTGAACTTACAGATAGTAACTCAGTGGAACTCCAGGAATGGAGAATAGAGAAAATAACTATATTTAAATGTTTTTTTTCCTGATAGTTGCTGAATTGCCTATAGAGTTATTCAGAGGAGTGTGGTATGGGAGGGGTAGATTTGTGTGTCAGAGTCCCCTAGAGTGAGAATAAATGTAGTCTTTTAAAGAAAGCTTCCTAAATATAGAACAGCTTAAGCCTACTGAAAATTTTGACAACCCCAAGCCCCAGTGGTTAACTGTTTTTGACAATGAAACTATAAAAAGTGTCTTTACTACATTCAGATCTACTCTAATATTGTGCATACATCCTTCCATAATTGAACCTTGCTTTTTCTTTCTGTTTTTGCTTTCACTTTGCATCACCTTGGGTGTGGTCTTTGTTTTACTGCAAGACCTCTTCTGTGTATGTGGGCTGGCAGGCATTTTAAGATAAGTGTCCTGTCCACTTGTATAACTGCATGCAGACGGGTATGCTGGGAAGCACATAGTGACCAACCTTAGTGCTTTTCAGATGATGATATGCTCCAGAGAGCATACTCTGCTGGGGACCTCATGGGCACAATCTCATTGAATCTTTACAAACTTTGCACAGGAGGTATTCTCATTATTCCCACTTTACAGATGAGAACACTGAGGCCCAGAGGAAGTGAAATGACTTGCCTATGGTTATAAAGTTGGCTAATACTGGAGCCTAGTTAAGACTATATCTGTCTGAATCTAGACTTAACCACTACACTACCAGGAGTATTTCTGGGTTTGTTTTTTTTTTGTTTTTTTTTTTTTGCAGAAAAGAGATGTGGTTCACAGAGAAAAAGAACATAAAAACCATTCTTCTGTGTTTCAAAATTCTTCAGCCTGCTTTAAAAGCCCAAGCCAACGCAGTGGCATTGGGCCCTGTGCAAATAGTAGCATACCGTGCAAGTGCACTCTCTCCTGAAGCTCAGGACTCTCCATGGAGTTCCCTGTAAGTGGGGGTGCCCCTGTACTGCGGCTTGCTACAGCACGCTGTTTGCATTTTGTAGTCATTTGCTTCTTATCAAGTGATGGAGACAGTAATATTTTATCCTTTATTCATTTCTCTTTATCTACAAATAAAAATTATTTGATGAGCAGTGCCTGTGGCTCAAAGGAGTAAGGCGCCAGCCCCATATGCCAGAGGTGGTAGGTTCAAACCCAGCCCCGGCCAAAATAATAACAATTATTATTATTTGGTATTTCAAATATTTCTTCCCTCAGTAGAATGCAGAAGTGACCTGTTTATAAAAATGGAAGCAAATGAGATAATTTATGACCAGGCGATTACAGATAGATCAGAAATGTTCTCAGGTCCTTATCATTTACTAAAAGAACTTTTTCAAAGTTCAAATGAAACTTGGAATAAACACGTACTATTTTATAAATTACTGTGAAATATCATATGATACAAACATGTTGTCTATCTTCATCAGACTATAATCCTCTGTCATTCTCTACTTCATGAGTGCATTTTTATCATCTAGAGGTTTTTGACGTAATGAAAATCTTTTTGGTATTGCAAATTTTTGTTTCAATCAACACACAGAATTATTTCATGGAATATTGAGTTACAAGCAGCTGCATTTACTCTTTCCTCTATTCCTTCCTGCAGTAAGTAAAGGACCAATTGTATGCCAGGCCCTGTGGTAGACACTGAAGTTGCTATGAAGAACAGGATATGGTTTTGGTGCTTAAGAAACTCACAGCATAGTAGAGAAAATCTCAATCATAAGAGCTCTGAAGCACTTACTAAGGGCAGGATACAGTGGGAGAAGGGAACTGGGAGTATAGGAAGAGAAAACAGCATGCCAGGGGCCTAAGGCAGGAAAGCATTTGCAACTTTGCTTAGAGGAACTGAGGGCTGGAATTTACAACACCAAGAGATAGAATGGCAGGAGATGAAATAAGTTGATTATTTTGGTCTTTATTCTAAGGTCCATAAGAAACAGAATAGTGGTGAAATCATAATTGTGTTTAAAAATTCCACTCTGCATGGAGAATGGATGGAAGGAGATAAGAGGCAGGAAGCGTAAGTGGCGTTGTACTATTTCAGAAGAGAGATGATAGCAGCAGCAGAGAAAGAAGTAGATTAATGGAAGAATTATGTATGAGATAGGGATGATGGGTATAGATAGGCTGGTGGGATTGGACATGGGCAGTGAGGACAGTGAGAAGTCAAGCCAGGTTTCTGGGCTGAGAAACAGGGTAGATGAGGACACCATTGACTGGAAAGGGAAACACTAAAGATAGATTCCATGATGTGTGGGACAAGATTAGCTCCATAGGGATGCATTGGGTTTCAGGGTATGAGCCCACCATTTGGAGATGCAGGCAACTTCTAGGGGACAAGGGAGCACTGAGGGCGTGGCATTAGTAGCATGAGTAGCTACTAGGTTAAGACCATGAGGCCAGGGGAGACAGCTGTGCCAAGCATGTAGGACAGGAGGAGAAGATGGTGAAAGATGGAACCTGGATTCCTTGGGCAGGGCAAGGTGAATTCATGAGGAAGCAGCCTGAGAGGTAAAAGCAGTTAGCTGTGTGAGTCTGTAGCTTAGAAGAGGGGTCCACACTGGAGCAATGGAGGTGGCATTTAGAGAGCAGTGGAGACCACAGGAGAGGAGGAGATAGCCGAGCAAATGTAGAGTGTTTTGTATCCATAGCATCACTTCTGGTAACAGATATTGTTAGCAACTTGATTACTAGAGATAGAAATAATCTGGAAGATGATGATTTTTCAAAGAAGAAGGCAAGGTGAAATGCAGGAGCAATGTTTGACCCAAAAGAGGGAATGGGTGTAGGAAAATTATAAGAAATTTGTCTGGGTGGACACAGTTCTTCTTCTTGTTCTTCTCTCTTCTCCTCCCTTCTCCCTTCCTCCTTCTTCTTCCTTCTTTCTTCATTCTTCTCCGTCTCTCTCTTCTTCCCCTTCTCCCCCTCCTCCTCCTTCTTCAGCAGAGTATCACTCTGTGGGGCTGGGTAGAGTACCATCATATCGTAGCTCACAGCAACCTCCAACTCCTAGGCTCAAGCGATCCTCTTGCCTGAGCCTCCCAAGTAACTGGGACTACAGGTGCCTGCTACACAGTGGTTGGGATGAACCCTACTAGAGGGGTGATGCCTCTTGCCTACCGCTTCATTATCTCACTAGGCAAGTTAGGTAAGTATGGCAATGCTACAAAGTGGGCACTCGGCCACTCTGAGGAATGGAAGACCACGGCCTGGGTATTATGCCCCTTTGTCTCGACTGGGCCTGGGATCCTGGTCTTCCTAAGGGAGACCCATACCTGTGAGAAAATCATGTCTTCTCTGCTGCCATATCCACTGCCCCATTTCCTTCAAGTCCCTCAAGCAGAGGTTAACATTGTGGAAGGCTCTTTGCTTCTGGAGGATAAGATAGCAATGTGGTCATATGCCTAGAGGGTCCCTGCATCAACCAATGTCATCCCTGCTCACGCTAAAGCTCTCCCACTGGAGAAAGCACACAGCCAAGCATGTCTGGTATGATTTCAGCTTCCTGTTGGATGTTCATGCTCCAAGGTCTTCAGAGTCACTCAGCCAAGGAGGGACTGTGCTATCCACAGGACTCCCCCTTTCTTATTATTATAGTAATATTTTCTTTTGGATGAACATGTGGTGTTTGTCTTAAGCAAAGCACTCTACTAGTAGAAATGAAGATGTCACCCTGAGTTTCTTACCTGAACAATTCCTCTATGGAAGGGGACAAAAAATATCTCCATTGGCCTCTATGGAAGACTGTGGGGCCAATACTTTCCCTCAGGTTGTCCCAACTCTTGAGGAAGGTAGAACCACCTACTGCTTCTTGCTTAAGGCCTCCCCCTTCAGCCACATTTAGCTGTCATTAACCGAGAAAAAAAATCTCAATCTCCTGCAACCTTTTCAGAGCAAGCTGGAAATAAAAGTCTCAGACTGCTTTTCACTGAATAAGCTAACATGGCATCCATCAGAGGCTATCACAGATTTGCAGAGAGGATGCTGTCACCAAGATGTTTTGCAGTTGAAGTACCTTGAGAACCAAGTTTACGAAAACATCGCAAAGGTTGGGAAAATTCCTTCTAAGTGCTTCCTCCTACCCCCAACCTGGCTGAGGCCTTCAGGTATTAAATAACAACAATAACATTAAGGGATCTTTATTATTGAAAAAATAAATAAGATAATTACAAGTTCACTCTGGAAACAATAGAGACTACAGATAGATACAATAGACTTCCTTTAAATACAGTCATTTCTTGATGAGGAGTGGGCAGGCTCGGGCTGCACCCCCACTCCATCTACAGTGGGAGAGATAGGCACAGGGGGGAAAGAAAATAACTGGCTAGCAACCGCCTGACTCTGTGTGTGTGAGAGAGAGGGAGAGGGAGAGATTGAAAAAGATTAGGAGAGAGAGAGGGAGAGATCGAGAGGAGAGAAAGAGCGCGAACAAGCACAACTGAAAGAGAGATGAAGAGAGAGATCGAAAGAGAATGAATGACTGTCAGGGTGGGTGGCAGGGGCAGAGTTTTTCAGTTCTCCATCCCGCTAGACATTCTAGAGCCCGGCCCCCTCCGTCAGGGCCCCAGGAACCCAGAGTCAACCCTAAATGAATGTGATCTGAGCCTCCCCATTTCTCTTCTGCTATTTTCACTGATAAATCAAATACATTGTCCACTGAAAGATACCGCATGCAAAGGTACAAAACAGAACTTGGCTAATCGTCTGCTGTTTACTCAGAATTCAGTCTGGGCATAATGGCTTTGTCTTCATAGGAGTCTCTGGATGTTTGTATCAGTGGGGTTGCTGCTTCAGAATATAAGCTCTTAGGGGGCAGGGCCCGTTTTGATTTCACGTGCCCTGTAATTCATTTATTACAGCCCTACATGCCTTGGGGTATATAATAAATAGTTCTCCATGAGGAGGATCCTAGGGTTATAAATAGGCAGTTCAGCAGGGGGTGGTCTTAACTGCTGTGCTGCAAGGTCACACTGTTCAGAGTTTGAGTAAACCAAAGGATGTGAAGCCAGTCCCATGGCTCACTAGGCTTGGATCAGTCACATTGACAAACACCGAAGCACCTGGTTGCAATTCAAATACTCCTCCCAAGTGAATGGATTGTTGCCCACAAGGTTTGGAGGAGCTGTGGGTGTTTGCTGCTCTGAGTAAGATTCTCTCGGATCCACCAATGGACCTCAGGCAGACGCTGGCTATAAATGGAGCTTGACTCGAAGCTTCCCGATTGGAACAGAAGGTGACTTGGGCATAGATGTAATAGAGTCCTTGTCTTTTAACGGTGAGCTGTTTCCCATTTTCCAGAGTCACCAAGTTGTTGCTCATGGTGTAGTATCCTTTTTCAGCCCACTGTAGAACTACAACAAAGAGGAGAAAAATTCATGGTGAGGTAAAGCGCAGCATGGTTCACATTCTAACAGAAAACGTAGATTAATATTGGACACTGGCTTTGCACAGGGATGGATTCTCACAGCTCCTTCCGGCCCTCAGGGTCTAAGGAGGAGATATGACTAACAAATCAGCCAGACAGAGCCAGGTTCCAACCCAGGAACCTCCAATCTCCCCACACTCCAGCTCCTCATCTGCAACACGAGGCTAATGGCAAGACCTTATTTCAGAGACTTGTGAAAATTTTAAAAGTGACAGATTATGGTGAGTTTTCTTCTCTCTTTAAGGTCCATAAAGTCAATTTGCCCTTGAATTTAAGAAAGTTGAAATGACTTCAAAGTTCCACATGATCAATTATACATACCTAATCATTCAGATAAAATCCTTGCTAATATTAATGGGGATTTCTTGCTTGTCTTAACTTTTACGAAGTCAAAGAGTTGCTAGTCTACCTAGCTCAACTTCAGCAGAGAAAAGACCCCATTTGTTCCTACCTAATCACAGTGTTACAAACCCAGCCTGCCTCCCACAGCAAGGACTAAAATTAGGCAAGGAAGTATGAAAATAAACTGTGTGTTTATTTCACTGTGTTTTGATCTGCCATTGTAGTGGGTGCCACCAACTCGAAAGTACCTGTATTCTTGTGGCTAAGCAGAGTTCCCACCAACAGTGTGCCATTTTCTCGGCTGAGATGTTGAGTGGGTTCAAAGTAGTGTGTGCACCTGATTTCAAATCTCAGCTCCCACAGAGAGTGAGACTGAGTGATGGGGGTTGGGAAGAAGTGAAAGTACTGATGAGCTTTTCAAAAAAATTCCCATCTGGTGGTCTTAGGCTCATCAGGGCACAAGACCCTTCCTGCTAAGACTCATCCTCTAGTAATAGGGAGGCATCCCCAAATACCTGACATATTTGGGCCCTCTAGACCACTCAAGAAATAATACTTCATTGTGATATATTTACCTTTTGGATCATTCAGTTGAGGCAAAAAAAAAAGGCAGGGTTCTCAACCTTTTAGTCTAGTAAGTTTACTTTGGTAAGTCTTTTCCTAATTTTAGTATTTACTGTGGGACGTAAGGCAAGTTTGGAGCAACATGGCCAAGTACAAAGAGTTTGGGGACTGGAGTGGGGGAAGAATGTTTCTGTCTGCTCACCTGAACCCCTGCAGACCTACTGTAATGCAGACCATAGATATTATGGGACTGACACCAATCACAAGCCTTTCAGGAGAATCTGAGCTCCATGAAATATATCCAAGGGCAAGGATTTCAATGCAGATGGACAAAGACCAATGGGAAGCTATTGTCCTAGGAGGTTTCTCTGTTGCTGTCACCCAATTTAAAAGAGAGAAGGTAATTATGGCCACCCTGGGTAAGGGCATGGTAATACAGTTTTTACGTTCTCCCATAAGTGTATTTTCTGAGAAATGGGTACTTGACAGAATTATTAAATATAGTAGGGATAACTGATATTAATGAGGGGCTTTGACTCTCTCTTTTGACATTTAAACCACAGAGAAGTTGACAAAGTAGTGGCACTTTGCATCTGTATAGCATTTGACAGCACAACTTTCTGCCACATTAGCTGATTTGATGCTCAAAGCCACCCTGCGGGGTGAGTGAGGTAGGAAACTGCTGTGTAGATAAAAGGACTTGTCCAAGGTCACCCAGCAAGTGGTGGTCTTGATTCATGAACTCCAGTGTTCAAACAGCTCCCATCTGGTGCTGTTATTTCCGTACCATGAGCCATGATAACCATGCATGTGTTGCACCCACTGAGAAGCTCGAGCCACCTCAGAAATAGGTGCTATCTTCTCTGTGTATATGTGTGTGTGTAGTTCTAAACATGTGCGCGCACACACACACAGTTTAGATCTCCATTCCGGAGCACTCTGCTGAGTTTTTCAAAGACTGCTGATGCTCTTGCCTTCGTGTCTATGGGGGAACTTTATGTTAACGTGCAGGTTTTCCATCCATTTATCAGATGCGACACATTCTCCAGCACCAGCTAGCACAAGGTACAGATTTGGGAAAAAATCTAAGGGCTAGAATGGTAGCAGAATGCATATGGAAATAAAATCGTTCAGAGTTGAAAAGATCACAGCGTGTCGTCTGTTGTTACTTCATTGGAAAATCTAACGTCTTGGCACCTATTGATCTTTACAGAATGATTTTACCTTTAATTTCCCTGAGGTTGGCCCCTGTGAGCCTGGGCTTAATCATACAGGAATTGACAGATGGCAGGAAGTACCCCCTGAGGCCCATTTCCACAAAGTGAAGAGGGGTGAGGAGATGGGATGCTCCCAGTCATGAGGTCACTCCCTGCCATCTCTTCCAGGTTGTCAGAGTAATGGTCTCTCCACCCAGTAATTTATCATTTAGAATCAGCCATTGAGCAAGAACATAATGAGAACATCAGGCATCGTCCCACCTCCTTTTGTTCCCTTAAGTCCCATCTGTGCACTTGAGCTCACTTTGCAGACAAAGGGGAGCCTATGAGAGCTATATGGCAAGGTTTGAAAATTGAACTCCAGAGGAAGACAGGAGCCTAATCATTAGGTTTCACTGCCTGGGCATCCCAGCCTTCCCCCTTGGGTGGCTAGTGCTCAGATGCCATGGGACTTACCAGATGCTGGTTTGCCACTGGCCTCACTTACGACATGTGCTGCAATTTGAGGGTTGTGATCACCTGAAATGAAACCAAAAGCAAACTGTCATGCCAAAGTAATACAAAATTACCCACAGAAGTGTTTGGTCAAGTTCTGCAAGTGTGTACCAGACACTGTGCTAAAGTAGATTACACAAAGGGAAGGATGAAATGCTCTGAAATCTCACCCACTGAAGGAAAACTTGGGTTCTAATATCTCAATGATTGAATTGGCTGTTTTCATTGATCTCATTCTCCTAGTGCTTGATCAATAATGGATTCCATTTTACATAGATTGGCACAGGCTGAAAATACTGGTCTTCATTAAACATAATTGAATTTTGCTTTTCTCAGTGGACCCCAAGGTTGTGTCTGCACACTTAGTAAGATGCTTATGGTGTCTAATTTGGGCGAGCAACTGGCCACACTATTGTGTCTGTCTCTAATTGCTACTCATGTGAAAGGATTACTCCTTAATAAGCAATAATTTCTTTTTTTTTCCATTATGCACACTTTGTAGATGCCCTATACATGTTAAGTCAACCTGCATGACCTAAATGACCAGTTTGGTTAATTTTATCATTTTCTTGAAGACTGCTAGGCAGTATCCACATGAACTCCTTCTCAAATTTCACCATAATTAACAGACAACATGGTATCAGTCAACATATCTTGTAGTCATTTTGAAGAGAACCCCTTCATGGAAATCAGATGACTCTTTAACTTCCAAACCAGCTCTGAGTCTCAGAAAGTAGTATCTGTATCTCTGCATGTATGTATTTCTTTGTGTGTATTCGATTTGCACAAGTCCTATTATCAAGTTCACCAACTTTGTGATATAATAGTCTCTCTAATAGCACCCCTTCCTTCCCACACTCTGCTGCTCATTATTGTGTTGGTATGGGGTTCAGGGAAACATCAGTGTGTCTGGAAAAGGAGGTAATTTGAAGAGAAAAAACCCTAGAGAGGGTCATAGGAGAAACAATGGAAGACATTGGGGATTTTTAGCCTAGAGCAGAGAAAGGTTATGCAAGGCTCAGGGGCCATAGTTGATTTTGATTCAAGAGGAAAGACTTTTCTCAAGCAGTATAGTAATCTTACTATAACTGTTAGAACCATTTGAAAATGGAGCAGGCTGCCTTATGAGGTAGACCTGTTTGATCACGGGCCTGATGGTCAGGGTTGTTGTGAATGAGATTCATGTTCTGGGGAAGGTGCTGGATTTGAGAATCATCAAGCTCTTTTCCAACCCAGAGATGTTCAAGATGCTGTAACGTCATGAACAGGGCAAAGAATAGAATGTTGTCACAGTGTTGCTCTTTGATGCCAGAGGCTCCACCAGCCACTGTCTCCCACAAAGAACCGTTATCGTTGAGTGATGAACACCACTGCTACCAAATGATGACTTTCCTGTCATCCCATCCTCTGTAGGTGGTAACAGGCTATATGGTTGCTTTAGTTTAGGTATTGAACATAATGAGATTCCTTTAGACTTTGGTATTGTCAGTATGAGAGGAGCATAGCCTTCCCTATAAATATGTACATACAAAGCCTTTCCAAACCATAGGGACCAGGAAGGTGTCAATCTGATAACTATATCCCTATTTTATTACCAGGACTAAAAGTTCCCTGATTCAACACTGGTTTGTTTTCAGATTTCCTTTTAGTTTTAAAGATTCATAAAAATTGGCAAACAGCAACTTACCTTTTTGCATTTCAAAGTTGTTTTCATTTTTATTCTCCTCTTTGTTTAGCATGATTTTCTGAAAGAAGAATCATTACAAAAGGTCATTTTGACTGGCTGTGCTGTGGGGTTGTAAAGGTATCATTCATTTGCCCCATGTCATTACTCTGTTCCTTATTTCTGATGAGGATTATCACATCAACTCAGATCCTGTCATTAATTCCATCATACCGATTGGGATCCCATGGCCCTGACAGATGAGCTGACAGGGGAGATGAGCCCAGGGGAGAATCTGGAAGCAAAATCCAGGCCCTATTATCTCCATTCCCATGCTCTCTCCAGACCAGAGGCTGCACTACTGACCCATGCTATGACCCTGACCTCTCTGGCTTTGACAGGTATTGACAAATAATGTTGAATGGCGAGATGATCCTACCCTGGGAACTGATATAGAGGATATTATTAAACATAAAGCATGGTGTATATCTATTAGAATGAAATTAGTCTGAAGTCTCATAGGAAAAGGTCATAGTAAGTTTGACCTTGGGAAAGAAAACGCAGACTATGAAAAGACTCTCAGATATTTTAAATTTTGTTTTCCTTTACAATGGGTTGAAGAGATTCTCTTGTTGATGGTTGCTTTGTATAACCTGAATTTCTTTAGAATAATTAGCATTTAGGAAACATCTCCCAGTGCTGCTGATGTTCAAAGGCAAACGTAACACTTCTTCAAAGATTTGTTTTTACTTATAACCTAATGGAAGCCTAGAGATACTTAAAGACCCAGGGACTTCTGTCAACGCAAGTTGGAAGATAATAAAGGCTATTCCTGCCTGTTTAAAGAGACTGAACAAAGGTACTAAAGGGCTTAAGTGGACAGTATCAGGTCACCCAAAGAGACTGACACTTAAACCAAGAGTAGCAACTGTGAGATCGTATTCACAGGCTGGGCTCAGCTCATTCCGTCTTTCTTCTGAACACAGGAACAGAGTAGCATTTCCACTTCTGATAATCAAAGTCCCGTGTGCCTTCCCACTCCTAGGATTGATTTTCTATAGCACCCTTCATTTTCCTTCCTCCCCAGAAAGGATTTGTATTGTCACTGTTGAGAGTCTTGCTGTAGGCTCAGCTCAGTCACCAGGTGTGAGGGCGTAGATCACAGAGGCCCAAGGGGAACCTGAGCCTCGGAACTCTCACATGGGCCTCAGAGCTTCAACTTTCCATTTGAGCTGAGGTGCGGCACTATAAAGACACCGCGACAGGAAAATGTTTGTGAGATCACAAGTAAACAAATGACTATTTAGTGTCTTTTCAAAAACTGGAGTGTGATGATTGAGGTTGAGATACTTTTAGGCTAGGTGGTTTCATTGGTGTCATAGCCTGGCACCCATGAAAATGTGAAGTCAGCAAAGCTTGTCTTGTATGAGCCCAGCCTTGCCTTTCTGTGAATGTGCCCCCAGCTACACTTCCCAGAGTTTTTTTTTTTCCTTGCTTCACTCCCCATCTCAACTAAAATACTTATTAAAATAAACTCTCAGAAAATCTAGGATTGATTGTTTCTCTTTTAGTGGGAATTCTATCTTGCAGGTATGGACAGGTTACCCTTTATCTCAGAAAGGAAATGTGCTGACCCTCTCAAAGGCATTTCAGGCATTGGCGGGCAGATATTCACACACCTGATCATTCTAGGAGGAGGTCGGGTGGGCAGTAAGTTTTAATGTGAAGTTGTACTGTTCAGAATGACATCTCCATTTATCCTAACATGAGCCCTGAATCCCATCTTTCCTCCAGAGTGCAGCTCAGTGTTTCCTGCCTTAAGAGATAGAGATCCTTGTCACTAGAAAGAGGTGTTCACAAAGAGATTGGTGGCCACTTGACGGTGGAGAGAAGACTAAAGTTCTGGACTAAGGATCCGATCTGATGTTTTCTGAGACCCTGCCAGGCCCTATTGATTCAAAGCCCCCAAACTCAATCTTGAGGTTGCTCTGAACTAACCGAACTGTGTCTCAGAAAGAACTCCTGTTAACAGCTGAGAAAATACAAATCCAATATGGGACTTGCTGGTGGTTGGCTTAAAAAATCCTCTAAAGTACTATTTTTGAGTGACAAATTTGGAAGAATGGGTATTGGAAAGGGATTGAGTCATTAGCAGGGGTATTGGGTAGCTAGAGGACTTTGTACCTAACCATTGTCCCCATCTGCTGCAGTGGAAGCAAGGGGTCTCTTTAGTCATATGTAAAGAGGAGCGCCCTGGGGCCCCAGCTGACATGTCTGACAGGTCTTCCCTTTTAGAGTATGAAGCTTTGAAGCTATGTCACTTTTTTTCATACAAGCATAAGCAAGAAGGCCAATCTAACTCTTCCCTTACTCCTATCCTGGTAGCTGATTTTCGAAGCTTTACATATCAACCTGAAATAAAGACGCAGGAATTGGCAGCTCAACTGTAAAACTCTCAGTAAGAAAGAGAGGGAAGAAAAAGGACGAGCCGCTCTGGCTTCCATTGGAGAACCCTGAATGCTGTTTGTTCCCATAATTACAGCCCTTCAGAGCTGTCCTTACAGATGATCTCAGCCCTCCCTTGCTATAGATGAGAAAACTAAGGCCCTGAGAGGTGAAGTCTTTTGCTCAAGGTCACACAGCCAAGCTATATGGATTATTTAATACACTATGTGGATTATTAACTGTTCATTTTATTCTTTTTTTTACTTATTGTTGCGGATTCATGGAGGGTACAAAGAACCAGTTTATAACGATTGCTTATGTCAGATAAAGACCCTCCCATAATAACTATCCATTTTAAAGTGTCTTTATTCACATTTAAATGAGTAACACCTTCTGATACTCCGCTAATACCTGCCAGAATCCCCAAAGAACCTGAGAAACTCAAATCATTTCCTGAGCTGGCCAGTCTTACAAATAAAGGCTTAGGAGTTTCACCTGAAACGTAGATTAGGGGAAAGAACGGGAAAGCCAGCAGTGGATTTGAACTGTATTCCCATCTCTGTAGGTGACTCAGGAATAAACTGTTAGAGTCTTCACTACTGGATTAAATGACACACAGGTGACAGTATAGATAGACAGGAATAAGCTCAGAAATAAGATCTTAAGCCCACTAACGCCTGCGTTAAATTACACATCATCTACGTGTAAGTACTAATTCCCGTCAAGGGCGTCCAACCTTTTGATTTCTTTGTGAAACATTGGAAGAAGAGTTGTCTTGGGGCCACACATTAAATACGCAAATACTAACAAAAGATAATGAGCAAAAGAAGAAAAGTCTATGTATAATTTTCATGATACCTACTGCGACAGATAAGGAAAAAATCCTCACATAATCCTCACATGGCCTGCAGGCTGTGGGTTGGACACCCCTGGCTCCAGATATGCACTCATCTGGCACAGAGTTGGCCTTAGTGTGGAGTGCTGGCTCCTAGGCACAGGTCTCCAGTGAGCTGAGGGCCAAGGGTATCTCTTTGGCTCAGTGTTCTGAGATGAAAATGGGTAGATAGAATTTTTGACGTTCTGCCTCAAAACAAGGAACCTCTAGACCTCATGTCTGTGAGGACGGGATTAATACAAAGTCTCTAAAAATTCTTACTTTAGATACCCATCGTAGGCTACAATCGCTGCAGTGACTTCACGCGGACTATCAGCCCGGTGGGCTAGAAGGCTTCAAACCCTTGTTGCTTCTGGTCATGACCGGCCCTAGAGAGCACTGGCTTCAAGAGTAAGTGATATTAGACGCATATGGAGTCTGGTTTGAGCGACACTGACGATGTCTGTTCTCTATTCCCTGTACCTCTCTCCACAGCAAAAAGGAAAGATCTCACTATCCGAGCACCTGAAATTCCATCAGCAGAGAAGCACAGGAGACTGTTACCAGTCTGCAGGAGACCCTTCACTTGTGGCCTGCCAACACGGCAGCTGCCGACGGCTATGGCTTCTCTGGGAAGTGGGGATCAGACTGTGGAGCTACAGTGGGAAGGCAGCGAGGGGTGGATGCGGAGATACAGAAATGCAAAAACCAAACTTGGTGTGCTTCATAATTTTGCCCAGTGGTAGCTGCATGTGTGAGCTCCTATGTGTGAGTGTGCCCACGCGAGTGTGCATTTCCCCCAGATAGGGCCTTTCGTGTTCTTCTCATCTCCAACATTCCTTTCCCTTCTAACATAGAATTTTGGCTTTGTTTTTGCACCGATAGAGACATTCATACACACCCCCATACCCATGTATATAAGGATGCATGTATACATACACGTATATATGTGTATATATGTGTGGATAACCAATGTTTAAGCTTTTACATTGTTACATTTCAGTTTTCCAACCTAGCCAAGGTAGTAAAAACATTTCGATGACAATTTTACCAACCACGAAGCTCCTTACCTTGACAAAGCCTTCAAACTGGCTTCTAATCTCCTCACAGTTCAGCAAGGATAAGGACCCTTCTCCTTTGTTGCATCTCTGTATCGTTTTCATGAATACAAAATCCTCATGAAGATTCCTTTCATCTTCTATCTGTTTTGAAACAACAGGAATATGAGAAATGTCATTCTGAAGGAGAATACCGCTAATGGCATCTGCCTCCACCTTCACTTCACGGCATCAACAACGAGAGGGCTTCGGGGGCATAAATGGGGAATAACAAGTCATTATACTGACGCGTTGCGATTTGATATTTACAGTTTAAGAGTCGATGAAAGCTGGCAATTAAGATGTCATATTGTCTGAAATTCTAGGTAGAAATCACAGCTATTCTAATAAACTTTCAATCCCCAAAATGTAAATTCTTCAACATAATTTTCAACAATATTCTATAATTGTCATATTTCCCATTGCTTCAGTAATGATTGGTCATTATAAACATCAGCCCAGAAAATTGTTTTCTGCTGAGCTAATTTGCCCACTTCATTATAGTGTTTGTGATGCAGTGCTTGAAAAAAAGAAGTTAATTTGAAATGTGTGTCAATTAACTTGAATCCTAATTACATCTCTCTCTCTTTAACTTTTTAGTATTTGTAGAAAACATTTGCATTTTTAAGGAAATCATCTTTCATTCGCAGAGTTAATGAGATATTTTATTTTCCACTGTCTTAGTGTAATTAAATGTATGGGATTCACTTGCATCATTGACTAATTCTGTACCACTTTCTTGTTTTGAGAGTAGATTTTTTAGATTCAAAACAAGATCCAGGGAGCTGACGGTTATGCTGTCAATGACAGCACGCCCAAATGCTGTGAGTCTACTCAGGTCACTATTTTCCCAAGAAAGGACATCCAAGGATCCCTTAGAAAATGTGGCCATCCGATGCTATCCAGCCAACAGTACCCACAATCAGAATTTTTGGAAAAGCCAGATAATTGACCAATTTTCCCCTTTACATTTATAATTAATATTTTCTCGATACAGCCAATAATGCCCCTTAGTGGCTATTAATAAATACAGGGAAACACAATAAATCCTGATGATTATCTTTTTCTAAGAATGCGAAGAGACCTACTAAGATACTTCACTCTTTTGTTCCCATAAGTTCAACCATTTAAGAATGTAAAACATCTCAGAGGGAACTGAACACCTTGCAGCTACAATCAGTGCTTGAGGAATTACATGCCAAATGTCACTTGTGCTAAAAGACTGCAGAATCTGGGACCTATCCAAGTGTACGCTAATCTGAAGCACTATGAAATTTCAGATCAAATTGATGCGCTCCTTCTCTAGTTAGAAATTTACAAGGAAAAAGTTGTCTCTGTCAGAATAAAAATAGTTTACTTCTTAAGAAAAACTTTTGCAAATAATTATAGCTAGTGCCGATGTAGTGTAGTGCTTACTATGTGCTGGGCACTGTTGTAAGCTCTTTACGAGGCTAAATTCACTTAATCTATGAGACTGGTACCATTTCTCAAATGTGGAGACTGAGGCCTAGATACCTAAAAGTATCTTGCCACGGGATTGCCCGCTGGTAGAAATGTAGTTAAGATCTGAACCCAGGTGGTCTGACTTGAGATCCTAACCAGAGACAAGAATATGAGACTTGACTGACTAGCCAGCAAAAATTACTCCATAAGACCATTCATTTGGGTTTCTGCCATCATCCATCATCATTTGGGTAGCCCTAACAAAGCCACCCATAAATCAATAAGAACCCCCCATTTAGTTAAGAACATCTCATCTTACCTTGTCCAACCTTCTATGAAGATACACAGCAAAAAGTGCTGACCCAATCATCTGGGTGATAAGAAAAATAGTAAGTAAATACATAAAAATTTTCATGCTGACAGGGGGTCCGGTGGCCACAGAGCGGGGAGAAGGTTGACCGTACGTTTCGATCATGCTGTGTTAAAGTTGAAGTGGTATCTTCTGGCCAAGAAGGTGGCAGCGGCAGCATGAGAAGACTGTCAAAGTGGCCACCTTACTCAGGATTAGTTAAGAGCACACAATCGTCGCAGCCCACACTTCCTGGAAAATGTGCTTCGTAGTCTCTCTCCCAGCAAAAAAGTTACGTAAAGGTTTTTTTTTTTTTTTTTTTTTTTTTAAAGTATACCCATATCATTCACTTCCAGGCTTTCCTTTTTGTTAGTAAAGAAGAAACTCTTCCATACATTCATTCTTGCCTTGAAATGTCATAGACTTCTTAACAGACAGTGGCAGTATTTTCCTATTGCTGTCTAACTTTTCGAGTTCCCCAGTTTCAAGGAAAGTGACAAATTCATCCACCAGCAACAGACTCATTTCCATTTCAATCTTACTAATATAAAGTGGGAACTTGGGGGACGGGGAAAGAAACACATGTCAACAAAAGTTTGGATCAATTTCATGACTGGTGTGCCACTAGCTAATGGCTGCTCAAGACTCAACTTTTGTTAGTCTCTAAACTCAACAAAATTCCGGCAAGCTTTTCAGATCAAGACAACATGGCATAAAGTAAAAAAGAGCTCTGACGGTTATTAAGTAAAATTTAGTTGGAATGATAATACAAGAAGAATAAATTCCCCCCCAGGCAAAGATAAGTAAAGTCTTGATGGAAATCAGGATAAGAAACTGGAATTGAAGTTAAAGTGGGGACATTGGCTTGGCTTAGCCAAGTTGCCTGTCTACACTGTCCTAGGCCATCAGATAATTGCTGATGCTGATGTAACAGTTCAGAATAGGGAAAAGAGGCTGCAGTCAAGGGCCCTCAATTATAGTCCTTACTCTACCAATATGTTGGTAAATCACTTTATCTCCACCGTCCTGCTTTCTCATACCTGAAAGGGCCAGTGGGACCTGTCTCGCTTCTGCTTATTGTGCGGGTTGTTGTGAAGACTGAATAAGGATGTGCACAAAAGAGATTGGAAACATGTTAAGCAATGGACAACTCCTATCCCCGATTTTAGGAACTTGTTTCGCTTAAGATAAGAGTTTTCCCAATACTTGCCAACTCCTCACGTACAGGTAAAAACCAAATGAATAATAACATCACAAATACCTAAAGCTTTGACAATGAGTTGCATCGTTGAGGCGTGTAGGAGTACACGTTTCTGAACGGCCTTTGCATCATCTTATCAGATTGCCTGCAGACTCAAAGCAGCTGTGGAAATCCCTGCCCTACATCCCATACTGGTATAGAAACCATGATAAAATTGCTTTGGTGATTCCTCTCCAATTGTTTTGAGAGATAAATAGGAAACGTAAGAAGTGCTCTGATAGGCATGCCGTCTGTGTAGCTAGCACCTGCTTTCTTCCCCTCCCACGCCCCAGCATCCTGTCCTGGGCCCAGATCTGTGTAGCTTTTCACTGCATCTACCAAGTAGGTGGCTTCAGGGCACGTGATGAACTTTGATCAGCCAAGTCGGAGGCTTTGGTTCTTAGATGGGTAACCTTCGTTCCACTGAAGGAAAATTATCACAAGAGCCAAAAGGGGCTCAAGGACTTCTCCAGGGCCAGTTTCATACAATTACAAAGTGCCAGAACCAGCTCAGCCAAATTCTGAGGGAGAAGTGGCTAAAGGGACCACGGAGGTGCAGACAATGGCAGGATTTGGTCATGTCACCAACTTGAAGCAAGAGCTGGGTTGTCCAACTTCCTGCCTCAACTTCTTCATCTCCAGCCTTTTGCCGTCTCGCTTCTGCCCACAATGTTCCCCGGAAATTACTTCCACCATTATTGGCCCAATAATAGTTGTGGCTGAATATTTTTTAGAGTTTATTCTTAGTGACTTCTCCATTATTCTGTTGTCATCTTTCTGAATACTCCCCCCCCCCTTGAATTTTATACCATCATGCTTTTACGGGCGTCTGCCTCTCAGAACCCTTCATGTGATCCTCTTTTCTTTTTGCACCTCTTAAAACTTTGTTATTCTCTACTCTCAGTATTTTCTCTCCTCCTTCTTCCCCTCCCCTCCCCTCCCTCTCTCCTCATTCTTCATATTTACCTAGAGTGAGTCCTATCTACTTTTACGATTTTGACTATGACCTTCATTGTGATGTACCTGCAGCCCCGAATTTCAGATTTGTAAGTGCAGGTACCTCTGAATATCTCTACATGCTTATCCCAAAGTCACCATGTATGACCCAAACTCATCATATCCCCTCTCTACTTCCAACCCAGGCCTCTTCTCCCTTAAGGGTCTCCCTGTCTCAGTGAAAGGTCTCACCGCCCAACTAATTGCACAGGTCAGAGACCTGGTCGTCATCCATGATTTCTCCCTCTCTCTTCTCCCAGATTTCTCTCCAATCCCAATACCTTTTTCTTCTGTAAAGCTTCTTGGTTGCCACTACTTCTCTCCATCACCCTTGCCAACATCTTAGTCCAGGCTTACGTCTGCTCTCTTTTGTAGATTACTGAACTGTCCCATCCTAATCTGCCTCCTTGCTTCTCTTCCCGTCACACCCCATCCATCTTCCACACTGCCAGCAGAATGCTCATTCTAAATCTCATACACAACCATGTTAGCTAATCTGATGTGACCCCCTAAGACTCTGTCTCAGACCCAAGGAAGCATGTTGACACAGTGCCCTGGCATGTTCAACATGAATGGGATTGGCTCCAGAATGCATTGCTCGCACCTTAAGTCTTGAACCCTCATCTTTCTCCCATCATTCTGTCTGGTCCTCTCATTTGATACCACAAAATTGGTTAACTTTCCAACTTCCAAACTTAAGCTCTGTTTTCTGATTTTTGATCCTGTATCAGAAGTCCTTTGTGCTAGGACCTCCCATACCTGTTGGTAGTGTTTGGGTGTTTGGTCTCTCCAAATCTCATGTTGAAATTTGGTCTCCAGTGTCAGCCTGGTGGGAGACGTTTGGAGCATGGGGCAGATGCCCTATGAATGGTTTGGTGTTCTCCCCTCCATAATGAGTGAGTTCTTGCTTTATTCATCACGTGAGAGCTGGTTGTTTAAAGGAGCCTGATACACCACCTCCTCCATCTCTCACGCCCTCTCTTGCCATGTGACACATCAGTTTCCCCCTTCACCTTCTACCTTGATTGGAAGCTCCCTGAAGCCCTACCCAGAAACAGTTGCTGGCACAAAGCTTCTTGTACAGTCTGCAGAACTTTGAGCCAAAATAAACCTCTTTTCTTGATAAATTATCCAGCTTCTGTTATCTCCTTTGTAATGATCTAAAATGGACTAACACACCTGTCTTTCCCCAACCAGTGGTGGGCTAGCTGTGGTTTTTTGTCCTCTTTGAAAATGTTAAGCTGCCTAACACACCCAGAAATGATTATCAAACTCAGTTTCCAAGAAATGTATTGCTCTATGAAGTGCATGAAAATGCCTGTAGCCAAAACTAAATTTTGGCCATCTTTTTTTTTAGTTTTTAGAAAGAATTAAGTTCATGGATTTGAATTGTTTAATTTTCTAGTCATTCTTCCACAGAGTTTTCTTAAATCTCTGTCAGCCTTTTCTACTATTGCTGTTCTGCTAGCTAGCAACTGACCTGTGGCAAGTAAGTATCAAAGGAAAAACATTTTTAAAAACAATGGATCATACTCAACAGCTTGTTTTTGGTGTGAGTATGCTTGTGGTTGTGATTTTATATTGATAACCTAGAACACAGTCATAGTTTCTGCTAGGAAAATTCTTTCCAGTACATATGAAAGAGTTAAATACATCAGTATTTTCTTTGTTCTATGAAGGGCTTCACGAGGACTCTTTCCCCCCTGAATATGTCTGGAAAACTCTCACCTAGAGGAAAGGATCTCGATTCTTAGCGTGGCAAATGAACTGACCCCTCCCCATATTTCCTGCTTCATCTTCCTCAACTCACTCAGTCTCAACTCTGAGCATCAAGCATATTAAGCTGCTTTTATTTCCTTAAATGTGCTGCTTTGGTCACGCTGTTCCAGGTGCATCGGCTGCTTCTCTCTTCTCTTTTCCACTAATGTGGAAGTGAAATATCTGTTCCAGCTGACAAGGTGCTCTGTCACAGCATTTGCTACACCATATCATAATGGATTTGTCTGGCTTTCCTACTAGTCCCTCTTAGAGAAAAGAGACAATTAAAAAAAAAGTCAGACTCTGTGATTCCCAGCACATTGTAAAGAATGAGTATAATAAATATAACGTAAGTAGCACGTTATTACGTTTTAAAGACCACATAGTATTCCATTGTATGAATGATATGTCATAATTTATTTACCTAATCCCCTAGTGATAAATATTTAGGTTGTCCCCAGTCATGTGATATTTTAAAATGCAACAACAAATAAGCATAATAAATATTTGCCAAATTACTAAATCTCCTTTTAAAGGAATAGAAGGAGAACTTAAAAACATTTGAACCTGGAAGAATGGCACTGGCCAGCCTCTCTGGTGATACAAATCAGCATATATTTCAGTTTTCTTCCATTCTTTTACCTCTCTTTTCTCTAGAGTCATTTTCATGAGTTGTTTTCTTCTTTTTCTTTCACATCGAAAGTCTTCCTCAAGTGTCTGCTGATCCTTAGTTGTGTGGTCATATGTATGAATGAAAAACCCTGTTGGTTATTATGGGCAGATGGCATGCCTTTCCTGTGCCACACTGTGTTGATCTATTTCCCCCACAAACCTCTGTCTCGAATGGAAGGGCTGACTGTGGGTTCTGTTAAAGTGGGACCTGTCAACAATCAGGCTTCCCTTTAGGTTATGTGGTGGAGAAGCAGGAAGACCAAGGACCCTCGTAAGTGATGAAATAAGTAGGGCTTTTCTCTGGGGGTGAGGCCCTTTAGAGGGTTTCACTCTTGACTGATACTGGTTTCCCTTTGGTTTTCAGCCTCCTTATCTGCCACAGAAGTCTCAGCACCCTCCCGAGAGCACTCCTCAAGCAACTTTAGCCTGACGGAGGGCAGAGGCCAAATGCTCCTGCTAACAAATGGTCGGCGTGGGGGAGAGAGTGGAGGGAAAATGTCCTACCTGTCCCAGCTATTTCTAGGGTAGCTTTTCAGTGTATTACTATCCTGACTGCCTTCCAGCCCACCCCTGCTCTTCACGTTCATTGACTTTGAGATTGGCACTTCCCTGGGAAAGCACACCTCCCTCTGCCTCCTTGAATTGCAGTTTCCTGCTTCCATTTCTCTGCTAGTTCAAATCCATTGCCTTTCTTGCTTCCTGGTATCCCTCAAGTAGGGACATGTCTACGCATTATGTCACACTGGTGTCACCTTTTCTTATTTCCCATGGTCGTTGTGGTTTCTTTCTTTTTGTATTTATTTTTGACCACACAATACATGCACATGATTAAAAATGTAAGGGATACCAAAAATTATACAAGGCATACTTTTTTCTTGGGACAGGGTCTTACTCTGTCATGGGTTGGTGTGCAGTGGCATTATCATAGCTCACTTCAAACTCCTGGGCTCAACTGATCCTTCTGCCCCAGCCTCCTGAGTAGCTGGAACTACAGGTGTGCATCATCATGCCCAGCTAATTTTTATATTTTTAGTAGAGACCAGGTCTCACTGTTCCTCAGGCTGGTCTTGAACTCCTGGCCTCAAGGGATTCTCCTGCCTTGGCCTCCCAGAGTGCTAACATTACAAGTATGAGCCACCATGCCTAGCACAATGCAAAGTCTCCTTCCTGTCTCTTCCTCCAAGTCTTCCATTTTGAAGTGATGTTGTCAGTTTCTTACATATCTTCCAGGAATGATTTTATGCACATTCAAGAAAATACATAGCTATTCTTTTTCACCCTGTCTAGACACAGCAGTATAGAATACATCGTTCTGTATCTCAGTTTTTTTCACTTAACAATATGTCTTGGAGATTGTTCCATGTCAGAAAAATGCTTCTTGTTTTCTATTTGAGACCACACAGGAAAAAAAAAATCTTTCTTTTTAACGACCACATAGTATTCCATTGTACGAATGATATATCATAATTTATTTACCTAATCCCCTAGTGATAAATATTTAGGTTGTCCCCAGTCATGTGATATTTTAAAATGCAACAACAAATAACTGCACTTATTTATCTTTAAAAGTGTTTTTTTTCCCTAGACATTTCCATGGAATCTCAAAGGCTAAAGTTCATACATATTGTAACACTGACCAATCCACTTTTAACCTAAACATATCACACTCTAAAGAAGATGATTTAAGGGTTATTATTTATTTTCCATTAGTCAGATTGATGCACAGTAAATTATGTGTTTTGTACACTCTTTCAAAGCCAGACATCACATTTTAGAGCTTCCAATGCAAAGTCCTATCTGGCCTGAAAGATTCTGATTGCACCATGTGGGATTCTCCATGTAGGATTTTCCATGTAGTTCTGCAGCAGAAGGACAAAGCTGATGTGATCTCTGGTACCACCATCCAGAATGCAGAATTTGATGGCTAGGTTGGTAAGAAGCAACTTCAGGAGACACTTCTTGAATCAATTTATTTGTTCAAATCAACATTCACTGAGTACCTATTGTGGTCCAGGTGCTGAACTGGACCCTGGAGATACAAAGAAAAAGATAATGGTCCCTGCCTTGGCAGGAGTTCCCAGTTCAGAGAAGCTGACCAATACATGAGCAGCCAGTCATGAACAATGTGCAAAGTACCACAGTACAGGTGAACAAAGACTGCCGTGGGAACATTAAGGAAGAGTACTTACCCAGCTGGGGGGGTGGGAGACAGAAGGGATATCTGGGAAGTCTCCCTATAAAAATAAATACCTTGCTAAGAAGAATATGTTCCAGCTCCATCCATGTAAACATGAACAAGGTAAAGTCTCCATTCCATGGTATACATATACCACAATTTATTGATCCATTTGTGGATCGATGGGCACTTGGGCTTCTTCCATGATTTAGCAATCATGAATTGGGCTGCAATAAACATTCTGGTACAAATATCTTTGTTGTAATGTGATTTTTGGATTTAATAAAAAAATACCTCTCATAACTTTGCATTTTGACTTGTAGCACTTCACTGACAAATCCCCAATATTCACTGTCTGTCCCTGAGACTTGGCTTCTCTAGTCCAGAATCTTCCACGCTTGTTCATTCTGTGAAAATCGGAATGCCAAAGTTGGTTATATTTATTCTGATAGTCCCAAGGCTCCAGAGGAGTAATGTGGGAGAGGGCTGGGGATAATCGTCTGCAGCTAGACGAGTCTGGTTGGGAATGGGGTGTTTGGGGTGTTGACTTAGTTTGGGGTGTTGGTTTTGACAGTGTGAGCATCTTCAATCTCCATTTCTACCAGCTGCCTACCTCCATTCCAGGTGGAAAAGTCACAGTGACCTTTCTTGGCATATGTCCACTCATTGTTGCTGACTTGAGGGAGAAAGAAGGAGGGGACATTTACTCCCAATTTGTGTTTAAAAAAAAAAAAGGCTCTATTTAGTGCTGTGTTTAGATAGACAAGAAATGCAGGTAAGAGTTGCTGCTACTGGGGAGTAAAACTAGGACATGGGGGGCAAATTTTACTTTTTATTCTATTCTCCCTGTACTCTCTGCCTTATTTTTACAGTGAGCATATTTTATTTTTATAATATTTTATTTTTGACACTTTTTTATTGAAGGCAACCTCTGCACACAGAAAAGTGAATGAGTCGTAAGCTTAATGAATTTTTCTAAAGCAAGCACACTCTTTGTAGTCATGACCCGGATTATAAATCTCTACTAGTATTTCGGGGGACTCAGCCTTCCTTCCCATTACCTCCACTTCTCACAAAGGTAACTATTCTGCCTTCTTCACCAGAGATTAGTTTTGACTGACAGTTCTAGTTGCTTCTTATTCTACTAGCACTTGGTATCCTGAAAACTATCAAAGTTATTCTAATAGATCTGTAGTATTATCTAATGGTGGGTTTATCAGCATTTACTTGCATGTGTCATCCCGATATCCCCTTTGGTAGTAAGAGCTTTCATAGTTAGGGGACACAATTTCTTTAAAAAGGAAATCAAATTGCTTAAAAATAGCAGCACCATTCATCTGACTGGGGAAAATTCCTTAAGTGTAATAATCCTTCTCTGAGGCGGACTGGGGTGGTGGTGGAAAGAGCTAGAATTTCGTAGCAGACATTCTGGACCATTCTATTTGCTGTGACTCTTAGGCAAAAAACAAACTATCTACACTTTCAGTGTCTCAGTAGGTTTGTATATAAAGCAGGGATGATAATATCTCCTGCTTCATAGGGTTATCCTGAGTATTAGATGAGAAAACCATGTAAGGCTCCCTGCTCCATGTCTGACACAGTAAATGTTCATCATTGTTCTCTCTGCCCTTCTGGGACCGCCTGGAAAAAGGACAAGGGAGAGAGGGCTGTCCTTGAGGCCCCCGGTGGCTTAGTACCTGAGGGAGAATGGGTAAATGACTCTTTTCTTTGGCTCTAGGGAAAAAACTCCAGAGATATGAGCTGTGTCCTAGAGGAAGGATTCTGTCCTCTCACTCCTATCCCTGCCCCTGCCAAACACAAGAGGAGCATCCTGATTTGAAGGGAATTCTAGAAGGAATTCCTTGTCATAACTGGGCTCTTGGATGCAGTTGCACCCCCTCGGAAGAGTTGTAGCACCGAGAGTTATAAGTCTAGCTGAAAACACAGCCTACCCCAGCATCTTTTCACCTCATTCTGAAAGGTTCCCCCGTGGATGTTTCCTGTACCAGGACTGCCTGATGTTTCTTGTGGCTGATCCCAAGTAGTCAACACCCTTTCAACAGATGTTTACCTAGCACTTAGCAAGCACGAGGCTGTCCCATAGGTTTGGGGATCCAAAATGAAAAAGAAAGAACTGCTCATTAAGGAGACAGAAGAGCCAGGAGAGGAGCACAGTGCACTGGGCAAGCACCACGCAGAGAAGCACAGGGGGTTTTCAGGGCATGGAGGAGGAGACAGCATGAAGGGGAAACATCAGAGTCCTGAGGGATTTTCTGGATGAGGAAAGAATACATTCCAGGTATAGGAAATAGCTCAAATAAGGACCCAGAGGTTGAAGATCAGGGATTTGTTTTCCTCTTGAAGCTGCACACTTGGGACCAAAGTCTTGCTCGGGGCTCTGCACAGCACTCCAGGTTCTCCCACTGGGGGCCTTAATACAGAACACAGAATATCAGGCCTTTGTAGTAAAAATATTTTAAAAGATGATTCCCTTTCTTCCAGGATGAAGCGTCTGAAGGATCAAGTGCTCCGCAGGTGGTTATATTATTGACACTCATTTTTTCTTCAAAAATGAGCCTGACCTCATCAAACATTTAAGACCTATCTGTGTGGCTCTAGCTCATGTTTGACTTCCCTTGCTCCAGTCCCAGCCTGTCACCTGCACCTCCCCAAGGGCTCCAGAGCTCTAGCAGGCTAGCCCCTGGCTCCTGCGCCCAGAAACCCCTCATGCAGCCTTTCTCTGAGCCCCCCTAATTTGGCCCTACCCTAATCTTTCCTCTTGACTTGTTCGGGGTTCTCTCCCTACCTCCAACTTGAAACTGCTGTCCTTTAGGCTGCTGTTTCGGTTCTGACCCCAGGCTCAGGCAGTGTCTCTCTAATTCCTCCTGCACTCCGTTCCCAACAGCCCCTCAGGGGCTGTTTTTGAAATACGGCCTTTGCTCCTAACTCCTCTGCTAGGTATCCTCACGGGAGACGGCCTTCTTAGTGAGGGCCTGACTCAGAAGACTTCTAGCTCTCCTGCAGGATCTCCTGGGGTCAGCTCCACTGTTTCAGAAATGGGGAAACTGAGGCCCAGAGAGAGAGAATGACTTACCAAAGTCACGCAGCATGTCAGTGGCAGAGCCGAGCCTATTCCAGGCCTCCTGACTTCCAGCTCAATGCTCTTTTTCAGGAATCAGGCTGCCTCTCACAAAGCTCAGGTCTTCTAGTCGGCGTCAGCTCCCACCCACCAACTGCAATTTGCACCCATCTCTGGTAGCACTTCCTTCCTGAACCACTTCATTAAAACTGAAGCTGGTCTGTCCAGACATCTGACTCAGCAGCCTAGAGAAGAATATCCAGCCATGTCTGCATATGATTAAGGAAATGCCAGGGGCAGGAAGCCTATTTTTTTCTATGTAAGTCAGGGGGGGATGCAAAAAGAGGTGGAGAGATTCAGTTACCTGGTACGATGTCAATGGAAGGGACTCTCTCAGCACAAGATGTACCTCAGGGGCTGTAGGAGTGGAATGGGAAGAGGAAGGGCCATATCAGAAGGTTTAGGATTATCAGGGAAACACATTTGGGTTGAGAAGCATATTTACAGGGGTAGAGGAAAGACCCCTGTGACATACTATTAGTGCAAATATTATGGCATAAATAGAATGTCCCTATACTTCCCTTTGTGAAAATAAGTTGAGAGTCAAAATGCCTATGAATGGTAGTTAAAAAGTATCTGTATGTTCTCCTCCATTCTTTGAACCCATGTTAAGTTTTGTCCACAGGTTGAAAGTTGGAAACAAATTACCATGACCTTCGGGAGCTGTTGTGGCACAGGTGGTCCCTGAGAATACATAGAGCTGAGAACTTTTCTCCTAGTGAACTGGGCTGTCTAGGTAGGTGCAGACTCAGAACAGCTCCCACTACAGCACGTCCACACAGAAGCCAACAGCCTCTGATTTTGAGATCAAGATGTTTTCTGATTGGGAGGTACAGGAAGTCCTGGTGCCCCTTGTTACAGGGTGGCTAAACACCTGTAACTTTTGGAAACTTCTCTCCCAGCCAGGGGGAACCAAACACATCTGAAGCATGTTCAAATAAGCAGTAGGGTTGACATTTGTATGGGGTTAGAGTGGTGTTCCCCTCCCTAAATTCATGTTCACGTGAAACCAGCAACTGTGACTTTTTTTTTTAAGTCGAGTCTTTGTAGACGTAATTAGTTAAATGAAGATGAAATCATTCTGTGAAGAGGATCTTGAGGGGAAAAAAAAGATGAGGTCGTAATGGATTAGGGTGAGCCCTAATTTAATGACTGGTGTTCTTAAAAAAAAAAATGACTGGTGCTCTTATAAGAAGAAGAAAATTTGGACACAGGCACACATACAGCAAAGATGGCCATGTGAAGACAGAGGCAAAGATGGGAGATACGCCTCTACAAGCCAAAGAACATCCAGAACTGCTGGCTGGCAACCACTGGGAGCTAGGAAGAAGCAACAAAAGATCCTCTCCTAGATCCTTTAGAGAGATCACGGCACAGCCAAAACCTGAACTGAGACTTCTGGTCTCTAGACCTGTGGCAGAGTGTATTTCTGTTGTCTGAAGCTCTCTACTTTGTGATAATTTTTTATGGTATCCCTTAGAAATGAACAATACTTCTATAGAAGAAATTGGCCCCATCTTCTGGAATGCTGCGCCAGTCACGACATGGAGAGGAACGTGCTCATCAACAAAGGATACTCTGTCAGGCAGAGGGACCATGTGGCTCTTTGATGCCTACATGTGCACAGAGAAATAAATCCAGAAGGTACAACATGGCTTTTCTCTGGGTGATAGGTTCTGGGATTATTTTCATCCTTTTGTTTTAACTTGACTGTATTTTTGGCCCTTCCCACAGAGTATATGTGTTACTCATGTAAATGTAGATATCTATAGCAATATCTACCCATCATCTACTTATTCACTTACCTGTCTTTTAATTACTTGTATGCTCATGCACTTGCAGAACCCTTCCAAGCAAAATTGTTCCAGAGTACCTCTGTGTCTTTGCAGGCTCAATGCTAGGCACTAGACCTTAAAAGCTGTGGCAAGGACAACACTAGATAATAATAAAATCATATCTTTATATGGTACTTGATACTGTTCAAAGACCAGACCTTTATATCCATCAACCCATTCAAGTTGAGGCCCCTCTAACAGATAAGGAATCTAAGGCTCCAACTTCTAACTGCTGTCCTTCAGGCTGCCTGCCCTCTTCAGGCCCCATGGCAGGCTCAAGTGGTTGTTAAAGGACTACTCTGAGGTCCCATAGCTAATAATTCATGGTATTGATGACTGTTCTAGCACTAGTTTCTAGAATTTAAGATCCACAGAGCTGAACTTTTTGTCCATCTTGTTCACTGCTGCAGGTCCAGCCTTAGAATGGTGCCTAGCAAATAGTAGGCGATCAGTACAGTTTTACTGAACAGATATGCAATTATAGTGTGATGAAAGCAAGTTCCTTAGGAGAGGTATTTTCTGTCACCAGGAACATTTTTGTTCAGGCCAGGCTGTTATGCTCTGCAGAAGGCAAGCTGGCCTGCTGAGAAAGTCTTACTCTCTTCCCAATCTCTACTCTTCCGAGACTTAACCTCCACTCCCCAGGGAGACAGCTAATCCCTAGGGATAGCCTCTCACATTACCTCCAAGGAAGTTTCTATAAGGTATGGTTCAAAGTAGGCCCTGAAAGAGCTCCTGGTCCAATAATAGTGACACCCAAAAGATCCAGGGACAAGGGGAGGACAGATAGAATGATTTAGTTCTGAGACAGGGAATAGGACACATCAAGAATTATTCAGAGAGACAGAGAAGGTTGTGGGAAGGTGGATTCCACAGGTTAGAGACAGAGTAAGGGTAATGCAGAAAATGTCCAAAAATAAGTGAGGAAGAAAGGTCTTGGTGAAACAACTAAGAAAAAGGAAGGTGGGGAAGAGGCAGGCAGAGGAGTCCAGTTCCCCCCACCCCTACCACCAGCTGCCACCCTAGCCCAACTCCCAGTTCTCCCTCCACTTCCTCCACATCTGTGGCACCTTCCCAGGTATCCCAGAGAACAGCCTTTGCACAGCCGGGAGGGCTCTCTTCCCAGGTCTCCTTTTTAAGTGCATACCCTCCTGGGAAGCGGTGGCTACTGGGGAACTTGGGAGACTGAGAAGGGCGGATTGGGCAGGGGTCCTTCGAGGACTGGTGGGAGCAGAGCTCTAGGGATTAAGCGGATTTCATAGTCTTCCTCTTGTCTGGCCTTTTCCACACACCCCAGGACCGGAAGAGGAAGCTTGAAAAAAATTAAGAGCCAACTGATTGTAGATTACCAAGTTGTCTTTTTAAAGCAAGCTCACACCACTGTCTTAAGTAAGGACCATTTCAGGCTAATTTACCAGACAGGAGAGCAAATTTTGATAGCAAAAGGCTTTAGGAGATCATGTCCGCATCCAGGTACAGCCACAGGTATTCTGGGAAAGGAATTGTTCTGGGGCCTTTGCACCATCTGGGAGGGCGTGACAAGTGTGTTTCTCTTCTTTTCCAAAATTGCATACTTCTGCCCCCAGCCTTCTCAGGTTCACAGTAACCACTAGGTGCAAAATGCCAATCTGGGATTTACTTATGTGAATGAACCCGAGAATAGATGCATTCTGTCAACCATCAATGCTCCTACTTCCATGCTTCTTAACAAAAACCTATCCCCAAATCCACTTCCATCTGGGGGCAGAGTGTTCATTTTGCAGCTTAGGACTGACTGGAAATAATTTTCTGCTGGTGGAGTGGGATTTAGGAGTCTCCTTCACAGTTGGTGAGCTGTAAAAACGACTGCGTTTTCACAGTTAGCTCCTCTGAAACCGGAAATGTGAGCAGAGCTGACTTAGTGCTAATACTTTCTCTTACTCCTGTAAGAAAGAGGAAAGACTATGCTAGAGTTAGCAGTGATGTGCGAAACCACAGTAGAGGTTTTGTGAAGAAGAGCATTTGTGGCTTTTGCACAAGTTATTCCTAAACCGAGGCTGGGGACGGCCTTATGACACTTTTCAAAGTAGCTTCTGGATCGGTATTTCACTGAAATGAAGATCTTTGAGCAAGACCGGAAAGCCAAAAATCTACATTTCATGACCTCTGCAGGAAAGTAATAGTTGCACTGTGGAACATTCTAGAATGGCAGACGCAAACCATGGCCCGGAAGAACCTTTCTGGGTGGGAGGAGGCAAGACAGGGAAAATCTAATTCCCAGTGAAGGTTTCTGATCGTTTTCCACTCTCACTCCCCAGCCCCCACCTGGTGTCGTGGGTCTTCTCCAGCCGCTTCCTCTAGCACAGAGGATCTGATTTTAGTTGGGAAAGAGGAAGTAGAGGAAACAGAAGAAAAGTTAATGTCAATCTCAGAAAGTCCAGCCTTTTTTAACTCAACAGTTGCCTGTGTATGCTAAGAATCCGCAGCAGATACCCAGTTTTTACTGAGACTACACCTAAAAAGTCAATGCTAGCTTAGAACGAATCCAGATTTGGGAAAAAAGAAAAGAGGAGAGATTGACCAGGTAAATATATGTATATCACTAATGAGCATGGACGTGAATAGAAGAGCAAAGAACCTGATGGAGGAGAATGAATGGCTTTACCTCTTACTGGATTCCTTGGGGGTGATTGAAACCCCTATGGCATAAACTAGGAATGTCTGCAAGTAGTCATCATCAGCCTGAAGCAGTTTCATGAATGAATTCTTGCAAAATTTCAAGACACAGGTAATTTTGATACTTTTCCCGATGTTCTAGAATAAAGAAAAATAAGAAAAGTTTCTCCCCACTCCCCTTCTTTCTTTTTTTTGGCCAGCAGAACATTGATGTCAAAATCTGAAAAATAGCATAGAAAACCAAGCTGCCTATCAGTTTCATACACAAATACTTGAAAATATGTCAAGTAGAACATTAGTAAATGGAATTGAGCAGTATGTGAATAGACTCATATCTTCACCCAGAGGGACCTAGTCATGTGATGACAGGATGGTTTAATAATAGAAAATCTATTAATCTAATTCACTGAACAGAGAGAAGGGAAAAGCATTGTTGTGATAAATGATGAAAAGGCAAAAATTCAACATCAACTCCTGCTGATGCTTCATTCCTAAGATAAATTAGTAGTTCAGTCTTAGTATCTCTGGAACCTGGGACATGTCACTTACTCTTTGTGCCTTAGTTTCTTTGCCTTTTAAATATGGCTACGTCTCTGTATTGTTGTGAGGATTTGATGATATATATGTAAAGTGCTGTCACACAACACCCAATTCCCCCAGTGCCTTATCTTCTCACCTGTGTAATGTCCATTGACACAGTGTGAAGCGCACTAAGGCAAGTAATATACTATCAGTCCTCTGTTTTCCTGTGATTTTTTTCACTTGCACCAGTGGATACAGAATTTGTTTACTGGTGCTCTGGTTTGTGTTCAATCATGCACAGTACCAAAGTCAAAAATACAGAAATGAATTTCTAAAGAAAACTTTTTATTATCTATTTATTTATTTATTTTTGCAGTTTTTGGCTGGGGCTGGGTTTGAACCTGCCACCTCCGGCATATGGGGCTGGCACCCTACTCCTTTGAGCCACAGGCGCCGCCCTGCACAAAATTTTTATTTGGAAAACAGAATTGCGGTTTAGGGCATACAGACAGATCTTTGGCATAGTCAAAGAACAAAGGGAAGGTTGCGGGTTTTATTAGAAAGAAAACTCATCAGCACTAGAGAGGTTTTGGGAGTTGGCAAGCTCTGACTGACAAGTGATGGCAGCGGGTAGCACTAGTCTTAGAGTTTCAGCAGCCATCAGGTAAAACTGGTTTTATGGTCATAGCATCTCATTTTGGCATCTGCTTTGCATCCTGAGTGCTTTTTTTCCCCCTGACTAAATTAGAGTGTTCTAGTTTAGTTGGGTATGACAAGATAACGCCAATTCATACAGCGGGGCGCCTGTAGCTCCATGGTTAGAGTGCCAGCCCTGTGTACCAGGGGTGGCGAGTTTGAACCCGACCTGCACCTGCTAAACTGGAAAAAAAAAAAAAAAAACAACTTCAATTCATACAATCAGTTTTCACAATGGCCTTGCAAATAAAGTGACACTCTTCCTGACCCCATTCAGCCCCCCTTCATGCCAAAGTGAGATCTTACTGATTGATGTCATTGGTTGTCATGACCCAATGGTTCCCAGTCCGTTTGCATGTTCGAATAACCTGAACTATTTCTGGTGGGCAGTTAGATTTGAAAATTGATGCAGTCATTATTTCATTGCAAATTACAGATACTTTTACTAGCTCAACACACATCGATGTATGTGTCGTTTGATTCTGAAATCAGCTTTGATTCATTCCTAAAAATTAACTGAATTGACTGCATAAAACCCTAAAAAGTCTTCATTAGAGTGAGTGTGCTGTCAGAAAGAAAGAAAATGTAAAAGAGAGCAGAGAACAAGTAATCAAACCTTGGGGGACTCTCAAGGTGAAACAAAAAAAAGTGAAGCAAAGAGGGGTCAAAAGAACAGAGAACCCGGATTGGGACATACTATGAGAAAAGAGAGAAACAGATCAGAGAAGGACTAAGCTCAGCTTATTTGTTGTCTTCAAGCAGCACCGCCCCAAGGAAGGCTTTGTCTGGGCTAATTGGTGTGGCCCCACGGTGAGAACTACAACCACACTACTGATGGCTTCAAATACCAAGTCCACCATTCCCTAAGAACACAATTAAACAAGTTCGTAAAACCCACTGTGCTTTCATCTCCTCACCTACAAAATGGGGAGAACAATTGTCTCTGCCTCTAGGGCTCTTGTGAGGCCTAAACAAGGCACCCAGAAAACAGTATATCTTATGTTAAGTGTTAGCGATGGTTAGTTATTTCAACCCTCATGGCACCGTGCATTCCCCTTCCGTAGCACTTGTTCCAGTTCTCATCTCACAATTTACTTGGTGGTTAAGTTGACCCATCCAGGATAACCACTTTTTGGAATAACTCAGAGTCAATGAACTTGGGATCTTAATTACATCTGAAAAATCCCTTCATTTTTGCCAGGTAATGTGACCTAACCATGGCAGCAATATCCCATCATACCACAGAAGCTGCCCACCTGGCAAGGAGAGGAAATTATTAATGTATTAATATAAGGCACGTTTCCTGGGGTAAACAGGGGTCAGAATTTTAAGAACTATCTTATGATTCTTCCTACCATAGCGATTATAGTATTCTATCTCCCTCACCAGACCATAAAAGCCACAGGGCAGAGGCCATGGCTGTTTTGTAGAATGAATGAACAAATGACTGAATGAAAAATGAAAGAGAACCAAGGGAAAAGGGTTGTGGATATATCTGTTTTGGTTTGACACGCCAGAAGCCCACCACTATGTTCAAGGAGCTGAGGGAGCACTTACATCTTTACAAAAAGCTGTGGGAAGCTGTAAAGCTTTTCCCCAGTAAGCCTCAAGACTGAACCCCTCTTTGTTTGGTAATTGTCACATTACTGAGAGGCAACGAGGGAGCCACCTGGGACTTCTGCAGGCTTGGGAGGTTCCCACAACACAGTGTCTCCACACACTCAGCTCTAGCTCCTTGCCGGAAACTGGAGCCCAGCACTTGGTGCTCCAAACACTGGGGCCCATCTGATTTCAATTGTTTATGAAGAGATCAAGGGCATCCTGGGTGAAGAAGGGGGTGGGGAGAGAAATGGTATCTAAGGCCAAAGCTAAGAACTTCAGAAAATGAATTCAATGCCTTACCTCAAAGTCACCTAGGTGGTTTTTTTTTTTTTCTTAAGGGCTAGGAAGTGTCACAGAAGGAGGAGGAGAGGCATTGTGGGATACCTAAACAACTCAACCTTCTACCACACAGCTAGGTCCTTCCTCATATAGAGAAGGTCTGCGCTTCCTGTGGCTGGCTAGGGCGTGGTATCCCACAATGCCATTCCTTCTCCATGGTCTGAATGTGTGGTCCCCAACCTCTTGGCCAGACTGGTACAGACTGGTACCAGGCCATGGCCTGTCAGGTACTGGTCACTCAGCATCACTGCCTGAGCTCTGCCTGCCACCTCTCCTGACCCCCATCCTGGACCCCACCCCCTGGCCTGTGAAAAATCTCCTTCCATGACACTGGTCCCTGGTACCAAAAAGGTTTTAATCTGTGGCCTATTAGGAACCAGGCCACACAGCCGGAGGCGAGCAGCAGGTGAGCCAGGGAAGAGTAATCTGTATTTGCAGCTGCTCCCCGTGGCTCACATCGCCACCCGAGCTCCCCCTCCAGTCCCATCCCAGCTCCCTCCACCCTCATCTGGGGAAAAATTATCTTCCATGAAACTGGTCCCTGGTGCCAAAAAGGTTGGGGACCACTGGCCTAAACTATACATGACTCTATTATTCTGCCATTCACCTGCTCCATGCTTCTTCCAGGGACTGAGCAAGCCCCTGTTTTGGATCAGGACCCAGAATAGATCCATTCAGTATGTTTTGTGACACCTTTATTGACACATAATTCTCGTATTGTATGATTCTCCCATCTAAAGTGAACAGTTCAGTGGGTTTTAGTATATTCACAAAATTGTGCAATCATCACCACTATCAAATTCCAGAACATTTTCACCACCCCCGATAGAAACCTGGCCCCCTTAGCAGTCACGCTTAGATACCTTGGCCTTAGATACCATTTCTCTCCCCACCTGCTTCTTCACTCAGGATGCCCTTGATCTCTTCATAAACAATTGAGATCATTCTCCCATCCCTGGTCCCCTACTTGATTTTGATTAGGGCAGAGTCCGTGCCCCCAAATCTCCCAGCCTAGTCACACATCTCCAGGCTCTGGGTGGGAGGCTATCAGAAGACCAGGTTTCCAGTCCTGGCTGTACTCCCAACCAGCTCAGTGACTGTGTGGCCTTCCCTTTCGGGGTCTCATTTTTCTTAGATGTGAAGAGAGAGGGTTGGACCACACAAAGGGATTTTGCTGCTCTCATATTCTACCCCCACACTATAGCTGTAAGCAAAGGCGAGTTCAACATCCCAACATTCTTACTGCCTCCATTACGCCTTCACTTTTGTTCCCCTTACCTGCAATCCTCGCCTCTCCTCGAGAGCAGCCCTCCTAGCTGTCTTCCCTCCAGGAAATTTCACTTGCCTCCCTGTCTCAGTCCTAAGCAACTCAACCTTCTACCACCCAGCTTGGTCCTTCCTCGTATAGAGAAGGTCTGTGCTTCCTGTGGCTGGCTAGGACGTGGTATTCCACAACGTCATTCCTTCTCCATCCTTGTATTATGTTTTTGTGATTCTTTCCTGTTTGACACATGGAAATATATTGGGGTGCTTCAGAACATGTGTTGGAGGTGGGAAGGGAATAGGATGGGAAACAGAGTGTGGGTGCTTCTCACACGCCCAGTCCCTGCTAAGGTTTGATAGGCTTTTTCTCACTGGAGGCTCCCAGCAGCAACTTGCGAGGTAGGATGAAAGCCGGACAGTGAAGATGAAAATCCAGGTCTGAGTGCCGTGTTTGTGCTCCTAACTTCTGTGCTGTGATGGTGCTCACTGCCGGGAATGCTCCAGGAAACGCAGTTAGATAACGTCTGAGACCCTCTTGTAACTAATGGGCGTGAGGCTCAGGACAGAGACCAGAGACCTCTGCAGTGCCATCACACCCAGCATCACGCTGGGCACGCAGCCGGTCCTCAGCTCCTGTTCACTTAGGCTCTCGGTGGTCTGTCGGGACACTGAGATAAGACAGTAGGTCTGGGGGAGGGCGCAGCTGCCTCCTGAATGTCGGTAGAACAAAAAGTTTACCTGAAAGAGGCCTGATTTCTGTTAAGAATTCCTTTTCAATTAGGCTGGCTTTTCTTTAAAATTGTTCTTAAACTCATTTTATTATTGTCACAGAGAGCTCTACCATTTAGAAGACTTCCCCCACCAATGCCCGATGGAGGTCTGGTTTGCTGATGAGAAAGGTGATAAGTGTTCATTGTGGGAAACTTTAAAATGCAGAAAGAAAAAGCACCCACAACCCCAAGATAACCGCTGATAACATTTTGGAGTATTTCCTTCGAGTCTCGCTGGCTTGCCTGTGCTCTCTCTCGATAAAGAAATAAATATATGTACATTCTGCATCACTGGAGTCATAGAGAATGTATAACTTTATACCGGTTTTACCTCTGAGCCTCTTTCTATTTAAGTTCTTTCCAAATTTGTCCCTATTAGGAACTGATTTTGTAAACAAACAGAGGCAGTTTCCATAACTGCCAAATATGAAAACCCAATATAAGCTGATGAAAAGAGCTCCACAGTGTAGGGGGTGAAAGAGCCCTCCCCAGAGGTTGTTCTGCTAGTCTAGGAACTCTCTTCCACTGGTCTGGTTCTTCATTCTGTCTGCACCACCAAGAGGCACAGGGACTTAACTGTTTCTTGGCTCCCCAAGTAGGTTATGAGCTGGAGAACCAGCACAAGGTTTGAAGCTGTTTTATTGTCCTGTACCTTCATTTCCATTTTTTCAACAAACAACTGCTGACTCGATTCAAAAGTATTGTTGAGATATTTTTGGTCGATGCAGTAAACAACCCCCCAAAAGTATTTTGGTAAATCTGGTGATTTAATTGATGACCGGTGAGGACCAGGGAAAGCTCTAAGTGGCAAATTTTAGCCACAAGAGTCATTTTCCCTCCCAGGAAGAGGAGGCACTACCTCACACCCTTCCCTACTTCACACCCAGCCGCCTTGGGCTGAAATTAGATGCTCCCAGCTATTCTTTATCCTCCTCACTGAGGCTGAGCTTTCTGAAACCACCCTAGCAGGAACTCAGAGAAATGGGTTGCATCAGCTAGACTCTAGCTGCTAGAAGAACAGAAGGGGATGAGGGGCCGGGCACAGTGGCTCACGCCTGTAATCCCAGCACTCTGGGAGGCCGAGGTGGGTGGTTTGCCTGAGATCACGGGTTCAACACCAGTCTGGGCAAGAGACCTCATGTCTAAAAATAGCTGGGCATTGTGGCAGGCACCTGTGGTCCCAGCTGCTCGGGAGGCTGAGGCAGGAGAATCGCTTAAGCCCAATAGTTGGAGGTTGCTGTGAGCTGTGACGCCACAGCACTCTACTGAAGGTGCCATAGTGAGACTGTCTAAAAAAAAAAAAAAGGAGATAAGGCTGCTGGCTCTTGCTCTGGAGTGACTCAAAGTTTCTCAGGGCCTAATCAAAGAAAGCCAAGAACCCAACTGAGTCCCTCTCCCAGGCAACCTTTTTAGGATGAAGTACTGCTCACCCCATGGAGAGTCTCAGTTTCTGGAAGGTTGGGTTAGGGAAGGGGAAAAATAAACTCATGCTTTCAACCTGAGAACTTAATTTTATAACAACTGCCCAGAAACCCCTCTTTTAAATAAAATTCTTAAAAATCATAAAAGTAATTCAATGATATTGCTAGAAAAAAGAAAGAGAAAAGGAATACTCAAAAACCCACCTTCCTGCCATGATCATTGTTGTTGTCTTTCCTTTTAGTTTTTCTTTCATGATTATAATTATAGACTCCAAGCAACGTTTGGTTATTTATTTATTTATTTATTGATTTATTTTGAGACAGAGTCTCACTCTGTCATCCTTGGTAGAGTGCTGTGGTGTCACAGCTCACAGCAACCTGCAACTCTTGGGCTTAAGTGATTCCTTTGCTTCAGCCTCCCAAGTAGCTGGGACTACAGGCACCTGCCCCAATGCCTGGCTACTTTTTGGTTGTAGTTATCATTGTTGTTTGGCAGGCCCAGGCTGGGTAGAACCCTCTAGCTCCCGTGTATGTGGCTGGTGCCCTAGCCGTGAGCCTGCATGCTGCTTTTTTTTACTTAGCTTTTCCTAATTGTAGAGATAAGCACCCCATGCTCAGACATGGCAGTTCACTTCAATGTGCTCCCCCAGGAGATTGATTCTGAGAAAGATTTCTTCAAAGATCGAGCTTCTGCACCTGCCTATAGATATGCAGGAATATGCAGAATACCTCTCTTTGTTAGGAATTCTGGAGAATCAGCCAGGGTCGCAGCTGGGGGCATGAATGCCTGTCCTCGAGAGTTGGGTTCTGTTCTCTGTCTTCTTCCTTCATTAACATTATAATCTCTAGTTTGGGTTTGGGCTAGCAAGGACAGATAGCCAGTCTCCCTTATGTTTTTACTCTAAACAAAATCAATTGTATATGTTTTCCTCAGCCTTCACACTAAATTGTAATCTTAAATGGTAGATTCCTAATGCTACTTCACTCCTTTGTATCTGTGTTAAATTCTTACTGAATGTTTGAAAGTATATAAGATAATCAGTAAAGTTAGGCCGGGTCGCCAACCAGAGCGAGTCCCGACCTCCCTTCAAATCAATCATCCCGTCTGCAGTTCCTTCTCCCTGCGTCTCCGATCAGAGGCTCCAAGAACACTTTCACCTAATAAATATTTTTCTATGTTGCTCCATGTTTTACATTTTAAAAGGCAACACGATAGAATGTTTCTCTTTAATGATGTTGCATCACTGTGAGAATGTGGTTTTCCTCCTATTTCTGGGCAATAGAAACAGGATTAAGAAGTTTAAGAATTGGCTGCTGCCCTCGAAAAGCTTTTGCTCTTTCTGGTGGAGATAGTCGTTTCTTACAAGAGCCTGTAAGAGCCTGTAAGAGCCTGTTGGAACCCCAAAACGTGAGCAGCTTCAAGTTCATGAGCAATGGAGTATGTGTAAGTGCCGACGGGACGAGTCATTTTCAATGACCCAAGTCTCGCACCCCCAAACTCAGATTGAGTATTGGCACCTATTACCTATATGCCCTACTCCTAGCTAAAGAGTTGTTTCAGTGGCCTTGATGTGGGGGTTGTATGTGTGGAAGCCTCCCCACATCCTTTTAATCTGGTGGTTTGGTTTGCTGGAGAGTCTGCCCTGGTGGGTTTACACCCCACCCCCGTGGTAACCAAGTAAGAAGATTCTAGCATCATGAAGGGCATTAAATCTCGAGGTGAGAAGCAGAGTCTTTCTGACACTAAATGGTTCAGCTGATTGAGGTGTCATCCTGACTCTACATTTTGTCACACCGCCAAAAACCTCCAACGCTAAGTTTTATACGTGCGTTATTAATCCAAACCATTGGAATCATGAACTTTTTTATTTGAATTGATCCTCTTTAGCAGCCTGGATTCCCTTCTTGATATAAGGAAGTCTTCACTGGCTGCCAAAGCTCAGAAAATAAAGTTACCAGTACCAATGTGTTCACCAGTGAAAAGAGTCATTTCATTGTAGTTAGGTCTAACAGCTACTGACTTCTAAACAGGGCATCACTCCTTTAGCAAACACTCATCTTTGCTAAAAATTATTTTCTGTACTTTTTTTTTTAACTAACTCTGCAGTATGTTTTTAATACTGAGCCCAAGAACATGTGTGTTTGTGAACTTGACATTGATCCTGATCAGTAGTATCTTAGGTTGAAATAAACACGTGGCCAGTGCCAGATTATCTAAAAATCGAGGTTATCAAGGTTTAACTTTGGGTTATAAGAAGATTGTGACAAAACAGATGTCACAAAAGGGTCCAGGAAATCATCCCTCAGTGCCATTCCCTGCAGATTATGAGAGAGTCTTGAATACTAAAATTTTCTCTTCTTTAAGAATAGCTTCTGAGCATTTCCCTGAAAAAAAAAAAAAAGGGCAGATTATCCTCTATCACTGCAGAAAGTCATTTTCCCATCTGCACTGCCTACTTGGCTTCCTCAATAAAATACTTCAGTAGTTTTGTCCACAGCCACTAGCCTTCCTCTAATTGCTCTGACTCAAATGGGGATTGATTTTGTGGTTGGAAATTTCGTGACATTACCAAGAAAACTCAGTACCAGGACTCTTCTCTAACTCCTGTTTGCAAACCCAAGGAAAGACCTTTGGCAGGAAAGGCGAAAATACTGATATGTAAAACAACGATGAGATGTTTGGTAGAACACAAATGGTTAGCAAACCTACCTTTCTCTCCATTGTTTTGTTTTTTTCTTCTGGGCAAAGGAACAAGTTCAAGGAAATTTTTAGTGAGGCTACCTACCCACTGATCATTTGTGTTCATGAGGGACAAACAGGTTCTGGAAAGTTAAAAGCCAGGCAATATCAAAAGTTTAGGTTAAGCTAGAAGTTTCAAAATTATTCCCCACCAAAACATTTTCTTTTTGTTTTTCTCCTTGCTATGGGTCATCCTTTGCTGGAAGTGCAAATATGGCTTTTATAGCTAGAAAGCTCTTAAGGACAGCACCTGCTATACTAATGATTAAATCAGAAGCTAAGAGTAGCAAGGGGTCCAGGCATGATCCTATCTCTGAACTGATGACAAGGATGACACAGAGTGGATAATAGGTCATAGACTAATGAAAAGTTAAGTTGGAAGAGGTCTTAGAGCAATGAAGCTTGCTAAAATATAGACTCCAAGCCTCTGACACCAGAGATTCTGATTTAGTAAATCTGATGTAGGAGCAAGTATGCCAGGTGATTGTTCTGCTGATAGTCAAGCCACCTTGAGAAACTCTACCTTAGCAGGAAGGAGACATGGCCCATTTATTTACAGAGAAGGAAACAGAGGCCCTAAAAGTTTAGATCATTTGCTTAGGGCTTTGAGAACAAGATTAAGAAGCCAGGTTTCTCAGCACAGGGCCTTTTCTTCTCTGCAATGGTCCTCCAGTGAGTTTTTTCTTTTCTCTCGGCTCTCCATATGAGCATATGCCAGTGGCTAAGGCAGTTAGGCCTACTGTTTCCAGGAGGGGTCAGTACCTTTGTTCACTACTGGCTTCAGATGGGGTAGGTTGTGCTAGTGGAGGAGGACTGGCCCCCATAGCTTCATTGTTCCTTGTAAAGAGCCTGAACTGCAACACACAATTTCCTGGGGTCAGAGTGATAAAGTGTCATCATTGTGACAGCCAGCTATTTCACATCCAATTACACATCTGAGTTCTTGGGCCCTGAAATGTATCTGTCCTGTTGAGGACTTTCCCCAGGAGATCTGTTCCCTTAGCATATGTAGGCTGTTAAAAACTTGGATATCTGGTTACTTTATGTACCCATAAAGAATAATATGAGCCCTGACAATTAAGTTCATGAACTCATCTTGGAAAAAGTGCTACATACATGTATATTATTGCTAAATATCACTATAGTCAACTTTAAAATACTCTCCTTGGGAAGTTATGCACTGACACCAGCTCCTAGTCCACCCGTCAAAGCAATTTTGGAACTCTTTTCTTTTTTTTTCTTTCTTTCTTTTTTTTTTTTTTT
>NW_003852647.1:1174142-1191752 GCF_000181295.1 Otolemur garnettii | reverse complement strand
TTTTTTTTTTTTTTGAGACGGAGTCTCACTATGTCATCCTCGGTAGAGTGCTGTGGCGTCACAGTTCACAGCAACCTCAGACTCTTGGGCTTAAGTGATTCTCTTGTCTCAGCCTCCCAAGTAGCTGGGACTACAGGCTCCTGCCACAATGACCAGCTATTTTTTTCATTGCAGTTGTCATTGTTGTTTAGCTGGCCCAGGCTGAGCTTGAACCTGCCAGCCTTAGTGTATGTGGCTGGTGCCTTACCCACTGAGATATGGGCACCACGCTTGGAACGCTTTTCAACACCACCACACATTGACATGAATGCAACTGTGAGATACTGATATACCACAGTTATAAAACCTTACCGAGTTGTTTGTACAGTGTTCACACTGTAAGCTCATGGTAGCAAGTTTGTGAACTTAATTGTCAGACCTTTGTATTAATTGACTACATATGTAAGTGTAACTGTTTTCTAGGGCTGCTATAACAAAGTGTCATAAATTGAGTGGCTTAAAGAACAGAAATTTATTGCCTTGCAATTACAAGGCTAGAAATCCAAGATGAAGGTGTCTGCAAAGTTGATTCCTCTTGGGAATGCTCACAGAGGATCTGTGCCATGTCTCTCTCCTGGCATTTTGCTGGCAATCTTCAGTGTTCTTTAGTGTATAGATGCATCACACTGATCTATGCCTTCATGTTCACATAGCCCTCTGTGTGTGTGAGTCTGTCTCTCTGTTTCCCAATTTCTCCTTTATATAAGGACACCAGTCATATTGCATGAAGGACCCACCCTACTCCTGTGGAATCTCATCTAACCCAATCACATCTGCAATGACCTTGTCTCTAAATAAGATCACATTTTGAAGGACTCAGGGTTAATACTTCAATGCATGAATTTTAAAGAGCACAATTCAATCTATAACAAGAAGCATTTGTTTAGCTCGACAACAAATAGGAGTGAACAACTGATAGTGGAGGCGAGATGGGATGGGTGGGTAGCAGAGGGAGAAGGAGTAAAGTGGAAACAAAAAGTACAGGGCTGGCTATGGAAGTGAGAAGTGTTTAGGAGAACTCAGATGTCAGGGAGGAAATTCCATCAATTCAATACTAAAATCATGTACCATACACATTTTTTTTTTTGAGACAGGATCTTGCTCTTTCTCTCAAGCTAGAGTGCAATAGAGTCATCGTAGCTCACAGTAAACTCAAACTCTTGGGCGATCCTCCTGCTCTCTCAAGTGATCCTCCTGCTTCAGCCTCCCTATTAGTCAGGACTACAGGTGAATGCTACCATGCCTGACTAATTTTTCTATTTTTTATAGGGACAGAATCTTTCTATTGCCCAGGCTGGTCTTCAACATGTGGCCTCAAGCAATCCTCTCATCCTGGCTTCCCAAAGTTCTAGGATAAAGGCATGAGCCACCACGCCTGGCTGATGTACTTTTATTTGCACTGTGTTCAACATTTCATAAAGACGGGCATGAAAATCCTCCACATGCATGAATCAATATTATATGCTAGTGATAAAATGTGCTCTTCTGAATCAAAAGGACAAGCATGCTTTTTTTTTTTGTATACTTTGGAACTTTCTAATCATAAAGTTTTCAAAATCTTTTAATATTAAGGGGAAAAATAGAAACATTATCTTAGAAATTAAAAAAAGATATAGAGGTATTAAACATTTCACCACCAAGAACATAAGCAGAGATGTTAGAGACCTCCTATTCAGATGTTCCTAAGATGTGGTTTGCTATGGCTGACTTTGAAAAAAATAGAAGGCATAGCTCAAGGGTAGCTTGGCAAGAGAAAGGAGGACATCAGGAAAGGGATGGAGGAAGCCAACTCAGTGATGGCAAAATTGTCTTGGATCAGTGCTCCAGTTCACTAACAAAGATTAGGAAGCTATTTTAAGTGGGAGTTTTTATTTGTTCTGTGAATGAGAGATCAGGCTATTTGAATCCAATTTGCTATAGGGGATGTAGCTTTTGCCCAATCAGTATCTCATTTGGGGAAAATACAGAACCGCAGGCCAATAATCTGAAGGATGTCTCTTTGCAAGGCACTCTGCACAGCCAGGGTCATTCTAAAAGCACTTAGTACCTAGGAGAATTGGAGGAGGGAGATGTTGGAGGAAAAAGAGGGGGGCCACCCAATAGATAAAGACAATGTCACCCACTGTTGTGGTTCAGGGTACCATTTAGGGTACTATTGAAGAATTAGAAAGTGAGTTCTGAGTCACCTACCCAAAGTTTCTAGAAGATAGAGGTGGGCAATTCTGGGGTTTGGTGGTCACAGAATGTGGCTTCTGGTGGGCCACAATCCAACTACTGTGGATCTCAACAACAGTGGAAAGAAGAAAGAGAAATGTTTGGTGTGCAGAAGTTTAAACTTGCAGGCTTAACCTTGGACTTGCTGCTTCTATTTTATCTATTTGGTGGCCTGTCCATGGGCCAATTTTTCATCATAGGTTCATTTTTTACTCAAAGCAGCATCCATGTAACTTACAGATGTTACTATGTGCCAGGTTTTGTTTTAAATGCTTTATAAATAATAACTTATTTAATTCATATGATAGATGAGGAAATGGAGGTACACAAAGATGAAATAACTTGCCTAAGGTTATTGTGTTAGTTAGTGGCAGAGCCAAGATTAGAACCCCAGAAGTCTGACTTCAGAGTCTGCGCTCATCACCACTGCAACTTCATACCATCTTCAGTGGGTAAAGGTAGGTCAGTGGAGGCAAGCAAGTCCACTGTCCAGAACCATCAGGGGAAATATTCTTCTAGAACGGTGGTCCCCAACATTTTTGGCACCAGGGACCAGTTTCATGGAAGACGATTTTTTCATGGATGGGGTAGAGAAGAAAATGAGATTCTCATAACGAGCTCCCAACTTAGATCCCTCACATGTGTGGTTTACAGTAGGGTTTATGCTCCTATGAGAATCCAATGCCACCTCTGATTTTACAAGAGGCAGAGCTCAGGAGGTGAGGCAAGTGATGAGGAATGGCTGTAAATACAGATGAAGCTTCACTTGCTCACCAGACACTTTATGCTGTGCAGCATAGTTCCTAATAGGCCATGGACCAGTACTGGTCTGCACTCCAGTGTTTGGGGACCATGGTTCTGGGAAGCTTATTTCCCAAATACAGTCACAGACTGCATGACAATGTTTTGGTCAACACAGGACTACATATAAGATTATAATATTGTATTGTTACTCAACTTTCCTTTGTATTTAGATACACAAATATTTGCCATTGTTTTACAACTGCCCATAGTGCTCAGTGCAGTAACATGCTGTAAGGTTTGTAGCCTAGGAGTAATAGGGTATAGCATTTTGCCAGGTGAGCAGTAGGCTAGACCATCTAGATTTGTGTAAGCATGCTCTATCATGTCCACCCAACAATGAAATTACCTAAAGACATATTTCTCAAAATGCATCCCTGTCATTGAGCAATACAAGTGATGCATGACTATAGCTAAAGGCCAGCCTTTCACGTGTGGAAACTTACAAATAATAGCTATTGTTGGATTAAAAACTTCCTAAAATGTCATTTCCCAGTAGAGGACTCTAAACATGTGGTCATGTTTTCTTGAAGATTGACTTGGTGAATTATGAACATGATTCATGCATTCACTCCATATTTATGGAGTGCTTGTGCTGTTAATGTAGTTGCAGGTGGCAGTGGTGACTTTGTTGGGCTGTAGCTGAATGAGGCCTTTGGCTGGTGTAGAACACCAGAATCCCAGTGCTTCACCCGAATGCTGTAGCATACTGGTTGTTGTGTCTTCACCTGGAAGCACAGATGCCTGAGATTGTCTCCAGAAGCAGACAAAGCTAGATGATTCATGTTCAAGTGTCTCTACTATTAACTAGCTTTGTGAGCTTATGATTTCCTACCCTAAGGATTATGAAGACACAGTGGGACAATGCAGGGAAAGCACAGTGCCTGTCCTGAGTGAGCCTTGTAATCACAAACCAATCAGAAGATTCCTTTCATTCTACATAGGAAACCCACCACTCTTAAGCACTGGGTCTCCCCTCAGTGAGTGGCTGTGGTCTTCCTAGCTCTGTTCATTTGCTGCTGCATGCTCAAGTGCAATTTCTAGGTTATTGGAGAAGCTTCTCCCAGCCCTGAGCTAAGCAAGGCCAGGCCTGTCTGGGTAGGAGAAATAACATGGCCTGTTGGTGACATTGCTCAAGAACTATGCCTTGTACAGAGTAGGTGCTCAATAAATGGTAACTTGAACGGAGTACACAGTAGCCAGGTGGGTGATTCACCTGTTTTGGCTCACCCTCACCCCGCCTTGGCTGTGCCTCACTTTCTCCGCCTGTACATGGACCTAATAATACTTGCCACCTACACACCTTATTGTTGTCATGAGAGTTATTGTAGGCGAAGGTCATAGAGAGTGGGAGATCATTAGAAGATGTACATCTAACAAAATGGAAACCTTTGAACTTTCAGAGCTGTGCTGTTGTCTGTGGAGACCTACTCTCTTCATCTTTCAAACTCCTCTTTAGCATTTCAATTGCATTAGAAGTGAAAAGTGTTCTCTTCCAGCCCCAAGCCGGTGTGTATATGCCCAGGAGGGCACCCTGGACTCTTGGAAGCCTGTCCCGACTGATGGTGACTAAATGACTCTCACCCACTATCTCTGCCACAGCTCCATGCTACTTAGTGTACAAAAGGAACAAAAAGTAGTCTTGTTTTCCCAAGAGAAATATATGGAGTCCGAATTATTAAAGGTTATAGGTGGAGTTAATAGTTTCTTTTCAGAGAACTTGCTAAAAATCATTTCAGTTCATAATTCTTTCACTCACTCCATAAATATTTATCCAGCACCTGTATGTCCCAGACACTCAGAAATACAGGAGTGAACAAACCTAAGTCCCTGTCCTCATATACATTACTGTCTTGAGAGAGTAGACAAATAATATAATCAAATAAATAGGTAAATTAGAAAGATGATTTCAGATAGCAATAGGGTTATGAAGAAAATTAAATGAGGTAATTGGTCAGAGAATGATCAGGATGGGGGAGATGGTTTAGTTGGGATAATTAAGAAAAGTCTCTTTTATTTTTTTATTTATTTTTAGAGACAGAGTCTTATTTGTTGCCCATGGTAGAGTGCTGTGGTGTCATAGCTCACAGCAACCTCCAGCTCTTGGGCTTAGGCGATTCTCTTGCCTTAGCTTCCTGAGTAGCTGGGATTACAGGTGCCTGCCACAACGCCTGGCTATTTTTTTGTTGCAGTTTGACCAGGGCGGGTTGAACCTGCCACCCTCGGTATACGGGGCAAGTGCCCTACTCACTGAGCCACAGGCACTACCCAAGAAAAGTCTCTTTTAAACTACTTTATTTCATTCTGGGAGTTGGAGACTAAAGGTCACAGGGCTTGGGAGTCCACTTTAGAGATTTCTCAATGTATTTGGAATTCCTTGCAAATGTTACATACTACCTAAAGAGGTCACACCCAGATGACACAGGCCTTACTGCGAATTCAGTGTCAAATCTTTTTCCACTCCATCCATAGGAATGAAGCAAAATGTGGGCTGAGGCACCGAGTGGGGTACAGGAGAAGGTGGGGGTAGAGAAGAAACCCTTTGTTGCAACCTCTGTGTCATCATTTCCGCCTTCATGTCAAGGTGCTTTACAACCCCAGGAACAATCTTTAGATGACGAGTGACTAGAAATTGGTTTGAGAGGTTTCCAAAGCCGGAGATCTTGTGATCACTGTTGCCATACCTGCATTCTTCCCTTCCTATCAACAAACACTGGAAAAGCTCTGATTCAGGGTGATGGGGTTGACATGCGGGCCTCTTGTTCTGAGTCAGAGTGGAAGAGCTTGGAGGCCTTCGCTTGGTAGGGCTTAGTAATGAGGAAGGAAACGGTTACTAGGAAATGAAGGGTTACGCTCATCAAAGTGATTGGTAACCAAAGAACGGTGACTTGGTTCTTTGTTACATGGTGGAATAGAAAAGAGTAGGTGTGTGACAGAACCAGGCCCAGATGACCCCGCACTGCTCAAAGGACCAATGCCAGCTTCCTATGAAGCTGCCTAGGAAGTAGGTGGGGACGGCCCCAGTTGCATCTCCATATTGTTTATTTTTGCTTTTCCCAAAATAAGCAATCTCAATCTTTAATTTCCACGTGGGAACACTCCCCACTCTCCTCTGTCCCCAAAATGTGGGTGTGTAGAAGAACAAGAACATAAAACGATGTCAACAATAGATTTTGCAGGCAGTAATCAATGATCTGAATTGGGAAATTTTACTCACAGCAGCTCTCCTCTCACAGCCCTTAGAATTGTTCTGCCATGAACGGCTACTCACTAGCAGCCAAAGTCAGATGAACATTCTAGAAACATTTAGAACTCAGCAACAATAACATGCAGCACTTAGTATGTGCTTAGCTGTGTATGAATCACTTTCTACATAGTAACACATTTAATTTTGCCATAGCTCCATAAGGTATTCCATTATTCCCAGTTTACAGGTTAGGAAAGTAAGGCTCAAGGGAGTTGAGTAACTTGCCTAGTTACAGAAAGGTAGGATCTATATCTGCTTTTCCCAATGTCTGTGACAGGTGTTGCCCTGCTCTTGGTGTTTGTTTATACCACCTCCTTTCTCAGGGAATTAGGATGGTGAACTTATGATGCCCAAAGGAGCACTATAGTATTATCAGAACCAAAATCTTGCTGAACACTGGGACAAGAGCCCAGGATTTTGTTATTACGTATAGCAAGAAATCCTACCTGGGGTTCTTAGGGAAAACAATTGTGTTGATGAATCAATGAGTTGGTTGGCTTATCTGTGCCTGGGTAGCTGGTGGAAGGAGTGTTAATGATGGGGGAAGAATCTGAACTCTTCAAACCAGAGATCCATCCACCCTGCTAGAGAAACAGGTCAAAGTGATAACCGGAACTTTAGAGTGGCGGCTTCACCGGCATTTGTAGCATGATGGGAAGAGAGCCAGGAAGCTGGGCACCGAGTAATACTTGTTTATTGTAATCCACAAGTCAAGTGCAAGATGTCCCTATAAAAGAAAACCTTGTAATAGTGCAACCTTGAATTCTATTTCCCCTCTGCCACAGAGATCACGTACCACTTACGTCATCTGACACCGTTTTCTCACCCTGCTTAACCACACTTTTCTTTTCAAACTCTTTTTTGAAATTCACTGATTCCATGATAATAGTCCATAAAAAGGGTTTTTACCCAGGGGAGCATTAGAAGCTTCTTTTCTTTTCCACAGAAAGAACAAGAGGAAATAAGCTTACATTTCAGACAAGGGGACTTGCCTGATGACCAAAAGCCCACTCCTGACATCCCCTCCCCTCCTTAATTAGGTGGGATTTCAGCACTTGAATCATTACCTTCTCTGGTTGATTGCTTGGCACGTGGCCATTCCAAATGGCAGTGACTGTTTTCCATCTGCTTGCGAGTTTGTTCTCCCTAACAAAGTTTTTGGGGGCTTCTTACAAACTTCAACCAGGTTTGAAGCGTTCAAAAAAAAGGGACGATATGAAGCAAATAGCTAGAGAAGTTGTTTTTGCATTTAATTGAGAATGTGTTACATGTTCTTATGTGGGACACCGTCGTGCCCGGTTTGTGGCAGAAGCACTTCTTCAGGTGCGTGGTGGCCTTTTCAGTGACTGCTTTACACTCTGTCGTGTGCTCTGAAGCCCTGAGAAAAGTCTACAAGGCCAACGACTGGCAGGTTCTAACTCTCCAGAACCACCCCTTTCACTGAACACCGTGGAGGGGAAGGCCCCTCGTCTGAGCACACCAGGAAGTCAAATGGAAGATAAAAATGCTCTCTGTTTATTGAGCACTTGCTGTTGGGAAGGAACTTTACATGGATTATCTCTTCTTATCTTACAGCAGCTCTGTGAGGTAGAAAATGGTAGGATCATCCTCATTTTGCAGGAAACAGAAGATCAGAAAAATTTAAAAAAAAAAACCCACCCAACCTTGTAACCCCCAAATTTGTACCCTCATATTAATTTGAAATAAAAAAATATAAAAACCCACCCAAGCTTCATCAGCTTCTATGCAGCATAGCCAGGAATTGAACACAGGCAGTGAGAGGTCCCCCACTTGTGTGCTATGTCACTGCCCTGTGCTGTCTCTCTGTGTCTCCCAATGCCTGAAAGTGGCACTGGGATTGGACTATAGGCACCATTTAACCACTATTTGGATTTCTTCAAGTATAAGATACCATCGGGTATTTTAAGAAGCACCGTTGATTTAGAAATGACTTTTGGGACAAAGCATAAATCCCAGGGTCTTGTTAAATTGTATGACAGTGCAGTGGTTAGCGTCATTGACTCTCCCTCCCTGTGTCACTTCATATAGGTACGTACAGGTATGTGAAGGTGTGTGTGTGATACCTTGGAGAGCTCAGTTAACCTTTCCGTGCCTCAGTTTCCTCAACTGTCAAAGAGAGGATAATAATTATGAGTTAATTCAGATGATGCCCTTAAACTAGCACCTGGCATATATTAAGTTGAATATCAGTGATGGCTGTCATCATCACTGCCCCCATCAGAACTATATACTGTGATTTCAGAAATGATCAAAGACAATAACTAAGAAAATGACATGAAGGCTATGTTAACCAGTTTCATGAAGATATTTCAAATTGTATATGAAAACAGCACACTGTACCCCATGATTGCATCAATATACACAGCTATCATTTAATAAAAAAAAAGGATCAAAGATAAAAAAGTGATTTTTAAAAGGGAAAAAAATAAGGATAGTGATCTGATTCAACGACTACTAGTCTACATTGTGCCTATTGTCTTTTTGTTTTTTTAAAGCTTGCACCTATTGTCTTACAATGTCATCATCTGTGTCACCCAAGCATTAGTCACTTCTGCCACCGCAGGGTCACTTTTTTTCCTAAAATCCTGGAGGAAAAGGCTTTTGTCCTTTCACATTCACTCCTCAGCTGGATGTTCACCGGGCAGCCACTTCTCTGGCTTTGGATCCCTCCCGGCCACTCTCAGGGATGCTTCCCTGCAGGCCGCAGATCACCGCGAGCTGAGCTTGACATCACATGGAGCTTCTGGACAGTGATCATGCCAGGTGGGCTGCCGCTTGGACTGCAGCCCCACACCAAGTATGGAGCAGGCACTGGTCCCCTCTCTGCCTGGTCATCCCCACAATTCCGTCCCATAGGGCTGTGTAGGAAGTACCAGGCTTTGCTAGAGGTTGGATGGAAGGGAAGGATGCAACGTTACATACTCAAAATGGCTTTCGCCTTTGTGTTGAGCAACAGAAAAGCATGAAAGAATATACCCCTGTGCAAGGGTCCTTGGTGAGCACGCCCCAGTTCCTAGCCTTGCTCTCCCCTGTTGAGGGCCGTGGGCCTCCCTTGTTAATAACAGCCACATTCCAGTAGGGGGCAGAGTAAGAGATTGACCCCCCACCCCGCTGGTTTGTTTTCACATGTTCTGTTGTCCTGCTTAAAAGCCTTTGATGGGTTCAGTCCCTGACCCTCCCCATTGGCCTGTGACCTAATAAGGCCTCCGTATTCAAGGTGGAAACCTTTCCTTTAGGGAAATCCTACCACATCATGGCAAGCTTTGAGCACTTACTACATGCCGCCACTGCTCTAAGCACCTCATTACTACCAACTACCTCATCTCGTCAATTCTGAACTGTATTTGATGATCTATTTCTCATTTTAACATTTTTGAAAGTGGACATGTCTTAGAATCAGTGGTATACAGGCTAAGGAGTAGCTTTTGTGTTCTTTCTTGACCATACATAAAATAGCAGTCTAGCTTTCAGTTGAGGACGTCTTAGATTCAGTGAGATGTGGCCACTGAATCCTCACAACTCCATCACGCAGGGGCTATCTGTATCAACATTTCACAGATGATGGAATGGAGGTTCAGAGACACAGCTAGCAAGCTCTAAGCTGCTCAAGTTCACACAGCTAGTAAATGGTAGATTTGAACCTAGCTTGCCTTCCTCAAATGCCCATACATATCCTTACAGGCCTCCTCAAACTACGGCCCGCGGGCCACATGCAGCCCTCCTAGGACATTTATCTGGCCCGCCGGGTGTTTTTGCCACCGCTGCCTGTCCTGCTTAGCAGCCAACTCGTCCCGGGGCCCACGGTCCGGTCCTCCAACGGTCTGAGGGACAGTGAACTGGTCCCCTGTTTAAAAAGTTTGAGGACCCCTGCTTGGATTAACACAAGTCTTCATTAATTATCAAGAATGAGTCAGGTCTGATTCTAACTGGAAAGAGGAGAAAGCTTTCCCAAAGTTTCCCCACACCGGCCGGCTGGCCCTGCTTTGTGAAGCAGAGCGAGGGCCCGTATTTGATGTCTGCTTCTGCTCTGGAATTGTGCCCAACAGGGTGGGGAAGGCAGGGGAGGAGGGTGTTTCAGAGGCATTAAACAGTAGGCCTCCAAGACCTAGCAGAAGCTTTGAAATGGAAAGTGTTCTCTTTATTTTGGAGGCCAGGTCAAATTTCAGGGCAGGTCTCCCACCAGCTCTGAGAAGGGAGGCTGCTGCGTAGGGATTTTTCTATCCCAAGGACATCCCTGAGGTTGAGCGATGAGGGGGTAAGCAGTGGCTAGTCTTCCGCTTACATACACAGGGTGCCAAAAATGTATACCCATTTTAAGAAAGGAAAAAAACCGTGTTAAAATTATAATACTCAAATCACATTTGACTTCTGCAGTGACAAGAGGTGCTCAATGTGACTCGTTTTCATCTTTTGTTATTGGTATACATTGAGTATTATGAATCTGCAGTTTTTCCCTTTATTAAAATGTGTATACTTTGGGGGCACCCTCTGTATATTTGTGATGTAATGAATTGTATCTTGTCTATCAAATGTGTATTTCACCCATTCATCCCCTAGGGGCCTGTGACAGAAAGAAGGAAATTTGACACCAGAAGCAGAGATTTGTGTCTCTCAAACCGTGACTGCATCAGGCAAGCAAAAAACCAGAATATTCCAAAGTGAGGATGGCCAAGCCCAGCTCTATTTCTGAAAGCAGGACGGAAATAGCTATAGCATATGAAATCACTCAGGAGTTTGGGAGCAATCTAATCTAAGAGTTTGCAAATGTTGCAAAATGTGCTGTTTGTGTTCTTCCTTTTGCTATTCCGTAAAACAGGATTTTCATATCACCAGGCAAGGAAAAGCAAACTAGGGAATAAATTTAATTCTGCACCTGACATAAGGATCAGGGAGCTTCATTCTTAATATTAAGTGAGCATCATGGAGACATTTTTGAAAAAGAACATCACTGTTCTCCTGTTTAAATGTTTTGTGTTCTATGCCAGATTTCCTATAAAAATGAAAATATAAATAATACATGTTTTCTCCAGGATGGGGTCTTGCTGTGTTGCCCAAGCTGGCCCCAAACTTCTAGCCTCAAGTGATCATCCCACCCTGGCCTCCCAAAGTATTGCTTTGCCTGGTTATATTTTATGCATTTTAGTGTTAATTAAAGTGTTTTAATTTCTTTTGCTTTTAAAATTTACTTACTTTCTTTTTTTTATAGTATTCAGAGTTTATTGAAAGACATAAAAAAGCTCTACAAAGTTAAGAAAAGGCTCACTGGTAGAGCAGTGGTGGAAATGGCTCACCAACCTCTACTCAAATCTTTACTTCTTTTTTTTTTTCATTTTTTTATTAAGTCATGTATACATAGATCATGTATACATTAATGCATTTATGGGGTACAATGTGCTGATTTTATATACAATTTGGAATGCTTAGATCAAATGAATTAATATAGGGTTTCACCTCATTTACTTATTGTGTTAAGACATTTATAGTCTATACTTAGTAGATATGACATGTACCCCTGCAATACGCTCCATAGGTGTGGTCTCACCGTTTACCCTCCCTCCATCAAACCTCCCCCCTCCCCTCCCATCCCCCTGAGATAAGATCTTACTCTGTTGCCTGTTCTAAATGGCAGTGATGTCATCATAGTTCACTGTAATCTCAAGCTCCTGGGTTCAAGTGAGCCTCCTGCCTTAGTTTCCCCAGTAGTTGGGAATACAGGTGCTTATCTCATGCATGGCTAATTTTTCAACTTTTTTCTGGAGACAGGATCTCACTATTATTGCTCAGGCTGGTCTTGAACTCCTGACCTCAAGCAATCTTCTTCCCTCAGCCTCCCAGAGTGTTAGGATTATGAGCATGAACCACCACGCCCAGCCTAATTTCTGTTTTTAGATGCTACAAGAAGTTGCCTGATGGAAGAAGGCAGGATTTATTATTTTTTTAATCATTTACAAATATATTTAAGATGTACCGCATGGTGTTTCAATATGTTTATTTTGACTTCGTTTTTCAACTGTAATAAAGACTCAATCTGCATGTAAATCACCTTTGTTTGCAAGAGCTAATTGTGAAAACCACGTTTAGCTTTCTTTGATTTGCATGTGCTGTCTGTGGGCTGGCGTGTTAGCAATCGGTTATAATTATGAATGTATTTACTGGCTAAGTACATCTGAAAACTTCTCCCAGACGCACTGAACTTTTCAACTGAGAGCCAGGTGATAGAAACCAGCCTTTCTGAAGGACAGACTTGAAAAAGTTTAGCTTCCAGTGTTTTTCTTGCATGGCACACCCCTTCTGCGCAGGTCTTTCCCCTGTGTTTCTTGTAGTTTTGGCAACACAGCACTGCTCTGTTTACCTTTAAAAATATTGCGAGAGAGTGTTCCTGTTTCATTCTGAATGAAGTTCTACAGAGGCGGTGGTCACAGAAGTCCCAAACCCTAGATACAGGGTGTCCATAAATTGCACACAAACTTTATGGACACCCTCTTCTATGCCTACATGCCTATGATAAAATCTAAGTCATCAATTAGGCACAGCAAGAGGTAAACGAGAACTGATAATGAAATAGAACAGTCATAACAACATGCTGTTACAATAGTTACGTGCATGTGTGTGTGCCCTCTCTTCCTTTTGTCTCTTAGTATCTTACTATATGGTATTGTGGGTGATTGGAACTGTGGAAAGCAAGACCACAGGTAAGGGGGACATGGAAAATCACTCACTGGTCAGTAAAACAAGTTGAGCCATGCTCCACTTTCCAAAATTTATGCGCCCCCTGCTGCCATCCCCTGCCTGACTGTGGCTGCTCTGACCTAAATGTGACACTTCCCACAGGTGAAAGCAATTGTCTGTTAAACTCTAACATTCCTTGGCAATGTCTGATGCCAGGATTCATGCATATATCCCCTTACACTTTTATTCTTCGTACACGGGAGGTGGAATTGTGAGCTCTGGCATGGAATTCCACTATCACGCCTGACCATCTTTTGCTGGGATTTGTACCTCTGGGGATTTGGTGACTCACCTAGTGCCGAGGCAAAGTTCATTGGAAGCTAGAGTGTCTAATATATACTTTCTGCTTTAACACTTTCTCGTTAGACTGAGAAAAGTCTTTTTACAGTTCTGCCTCTTTGAATTTTTAGAGAGGTAAGAATTTTAGTGTATTTACAATCTGTGCAATCCTCACCACAGTCAACTTTAGATCATTTTCATGATCTCAAAAAGCAACAGCATATCCTTTGGCTATCACTCCCTACCTTCCAACCCACCAGCCTTAGTCAACCACTAATCTTCTTTCTGTCTCTCTCTGTTTCCTGGCTCTGGACTCCTCATATGAATGGAATCATATACTATGTGATATTTCATGCTTGGCTGCTTTCCCTTGGAATAGTATTTTCTAGGTTCATCTATGCTGTGGCGTGTATCAGTGATTCATTCCCTTTTATGGCTGAATACCCTTCCATTTCATGGGTAGGCCACATATTGTTTCAACAAAGGGATTTGAAATCGATGCACTGGGACCAGTGAGTGGGAGCTAGGATGGTTATCAGTAGGCCTGATGGAGCTTAGGACCTGAGCTCTGAGAGTCTCTGAGGATAGGTAGGCCACATGAATATCTTGAAGGATTGTCAAATCCTTGTAGATGGACAGAGCCCTTTCTTCTAGGTTTGCACCAGAGTAGTTTCCAGACCTCATGTGCTAGAGATGCTGACAATTTGCCTGTTCACCCACAGGGAATCTGTTCCACCCATCATTCCTGGGATGTGAACTTCCTCCTTGCCAGTCTTGTCTGATCTCTGCAGGGTTGGCAGGCATTTGACCTGATGATGGCCCCTTCTTGGGCAGAAGAATGCCCTATATGAATCTCCTGGGTGGCTTAAAAAGACGAGTTTGAGCAATCAGATCCATCTCTTGGGAATGTGGTATTGAGAAGTGGAGAGTCTGAGAGTCTGAAAGACTGAGGAGCTGCAAGACAGATGTGGGATTGGGCCTGAGCGAAGTTCTGAGGAAACCAGTCAGTAGAAAGAGGACAATGGAGCAGATACACAGGGAGGATGAGAGACACCGAGAAAGATCATGGGCCTCTGGGGGAGAGCTGAGATGTTGGTGTCAGCAGATTCTGGAAGCTAAGTGGCACAAGGTATAGTCAGACGGGGCTGGCATTAAGAGCACTGCCTAGCCCTTCCGCCTTCTATCTCGGCCATGAATAGCTGTATATTTTGTCAGACCTTTGGTTTACATTGGCAAGGACAAGACCATTTTGCTTAGAAATGCCTCTGGCTAAAAATAGACCTGCCATTCAATCCTATAATTCCTCTACTAGGTATACATCCAGAAGACCAAAAAATCACTTTATAACAAAGATATTTGCACCACAATGTTTATTGCAGCCCAATTCATAAGTGCTAATTCATGGAAGAAGCCCAAGTGCCCATCAACCCATGAATGGATTAATAAATTGTGGTATATGTACACCATGGAATATTATGCAGCCTTAAAAAAGATGGAGACTTTACCGTTTTTATGTTTACATGGATGGAGCTGGAACATACTCTTCTTAGCAAAGTATCTCAATAATGGAAGAAGAAGTATCCAACGTACTCAGCCCTACTATTTCTTTTTATTTCCTACTACGAAACCAATATATAAACATCCACACATCCATACGAATGCTATAACCAACTACAGTCCAAGATGAAGGGAGAAGAGGAGGGGGAGGGAGGGGAGGATGGGTGGAGGGAGGGTAACAGGTGGGACCACACCTATGGTGCATTTTACAAGGGTACATGTTAAATCTACTAAGTGTAGAATATAAATGTCTTAACACAATAACTAAGAAAATGCGGTGAAGGCTATGTTAAACAGTTGGATGAAAGTATTTCAAATGGTATATAAAACGAGCACATTGTACCCCATAATTGCATTATTGTACACAGCTATAATTTAATAGAAAAAAAGGAAATGCCTCTGGCAAGAATAGCTATTATAAAGCAGAGAAAAAAGGGCTTGGGGAGATGAGTGAGGGAAAAATGTCTGATGAGGACCTTTTTCTAGATTTTCTTCCTCAACTACATATCTATAGAGATGGACACAAACTATAGTCATGGACCTATGGCTCCAAAGCAGTAACCCCCCAACGCCTTGGCTAATGCCAAGGAAATTCTTAGCAACCTGAAGCACAGGTGATTCCACAACCCACTGACATTGGTTAAGTTTGAACGCCTGGCTTGTTGTCCAGAACATAGCTGTGGGCATTTCCTTAGGGCTGTCACAGGCAAGGCAATGCAGAATTCCTCAAAAATCCACAAATCTGGGCCAGAGAAGTCTCCTACTAGGGGGCAAAGCTTGACACCCTTTAAAATGTGGTGATGGCATCATGGGTATCTGCATCTGTCCAAACTCTTCGAGACATATCCATAAAATGTATGCAGTCTTTGGTATATCAATTATACGTGCAACCCAGTGAAGTTTTAAAAAAGATGAAATGCTTTTCTTTTTCCTATTCCACAAAGTACCACATTTTCATTATGGAGAGAATCAAAGCATGCAGAAAAGCGCAAAGGAGACTCCAAAAATCTGTGATGACCCCACAGCCAGTGATGGCCGCTGGTCACACAGTGTTCTATGTTAATGGCAGCCTTTCCCCCCCTCCCCCGTGTTCACGCCACTCTTCCTGGCATCCTGCCCGCACCAGGCCAGCATGCCCCGTGGGCTCTGAGTACGCCAGCCTGGCAGAGGGAAGTGGAAGGTGAAACAATCCTGCCACCTGCTGCCCAACATGTTCTCCTAAGCAGCTTTTTGACTTCTCCAAGCTCTTTTTCTTTTTAAAATTCCTATTATTGGCATTGTGAACAAAAATAAAATCTCAAGCCCCCTCTCAATTCAGCTGACTGAATGGACCTCCTCTTGGCCAAGGGCCCCCAGAGATACCCTAAGGCTGAGCCTGTGGGAAGGAAAGTCAGACGTACTTCATTATTCCGTCCTCCCTTCTTGGAGATGCCCTTTAGTAACTCAGTAACAGGCCTGAGGCTGTGCAAGACAAAGCTTGAACCACACCTACCTGCAGGTCTTCAATTTATTTAATAGTTCACTTGAGTCTGGCTACAAGTCCAGTATAAGTCTGGTGACTTGGCTCTGATTAGCAGACTTCTTGATCTTAACTTAAAACATTCCAAGCCTTTAGACAAAACTTCATTTCTTTAAACAACTACAAAGCAAAGAACCTTTATACGCCCTGTAACTGTAATGCCCTGCTTTAAGATGGCCTGCCTTTTTGGACCAAACCAATGTACACCTTCTGTGTATTAATTTATGACTTTCTGTGTAAGTCCTGTTTCCCTGAAATGTGTAAAGCTGAAGTTAAACCCAACCGCGGTGAGACCCCTGGCTCAAGCCTTCTTGGTGGGCCATGGTTATCCATATTCAGCTCAGAATAAACCTCTTTAAATTATTTTACAGAGTTTGGGTTCAGTTCCATTGGCAATATTTTCCTGATTGCAAAGGTAATACACAAAAATTAAAACAGTGGAGAAGCGTATGAGGTAAAAAGAGAAAGTCCCTCTTCTATAATCCTGCTCCCCTGAGGGATCCACTATGACCAGTTTAGTGTGGATCCTTACAGATCTTTCTCTATGTGTTGACATAACTGTATAGGATTCATTCATCCCAAGTATTTCTTTAGGGACTTCCATGTGCCAGGCCAGACACTAGAGCCACAGCTATGAACAAAACATGACAACATGATTTCTTTTCTTTGGGGCTCACATTTTAGGGCAGAGAGATGGACCCATAAAACAAATGAATAATGAATCCATAATATGTCAGGGGATGATGGGGGAGAAAACAAGACAGGATAAGATAGCTGAGGAGTGGCCAGCAAGGTAGAGACGGGTTTGCTGTTTTATAGACAGTAGAGAAAGATGGACTGTCGGAGATGGTGACCTTTGGACAGGTCCCATAAAGAAGTGAGAGAGTAACTAAAGTGGCTATCTGGGGCAAGAGCAAAGGCCCGAGGCAGAAACATAACTTTTAAAAAATGTTCAGATGAATGAGAGGGTCCAAACCACTAGGTAACAATGTTTCCATTTGTTATGTAGAGTCCCTTTTGTAGTTGTGTCTCACACCCAAGAGGTGTGCCATATACGTTTACACTGTGCCTATTAAGTGGGAGCACACCCATACTCTCCCTTCTCCCCTTTCCCTCCTCCCTCATTCCCCTTCCCCCAACTTGAATTGAAATGAGTTTTTCTCCTATGTGGGTGTGAATTAGATCCTCTACTGGCTTTATATTA
>NW_003852647.1:1166633-1173996 GCF_000181295.1 Otolemur garnettii | reverse complement strand
AAGAATGTGTTTCAACTCCATCCAGGTTAACACAAAAGATGTAAAGTCTCCATCTTTTTTAATGGGTGGATGGTATTCCATGGCATACATATACCATAGCATTCCTGGGTAGGTGGGCATTTAGGCTGTTTCCACATTTTGGAGATTATAAATTGAGCTGCAATAAACAGTCTAGTGCAAATGTCCTTATAATAAAATTATTGTTTTTCTTCTGGGTAGATGCCTAGCAGTGGGATTATGGGGTCAAATGAGAGGTCTAATTTGGGTTCTTTGAGGATTCACTCCTTTCCAAAGAGGCTGTATTAGTTTGCAGTCCCACCAGCTGTGTAAAAGTGTCCCCTCTCTCCATATCTACGCCACCATTTGCAGCTTTGCAACTTTGTGATGTGGGCTATTTTCACTGGGGTTAGGGGATATCTCTGGGTGGTTTTGATTTGCATTTTTCTGATGATTAGAGACGTGAGCATTTTTGCATATGTTTGTTAGCCATTTGTCTGCAGAAACATGCTTGAGAAACATCTGGAGGCTTGTATGGCTGAAGTAGAATGACCAGAGGGGGAGAGCGATAGGAGACAAGATCCCAGAGGTAACAGGGGCAGGGTGGGTCTGGGTAAGCCCGAAGGGGCAGGAGAGGAAACAACATTCTGGAGGCCAGTGAGAGTTGGAATTAAGGAGGAAGGATCGTCTGACAGCATCCTCTAGAGTGTTTGAGTAGTGGAGAAGAGAAACATGATGTAATTGGAAGGTTAACAGGATCATGCTCGCTGGTGCTGAGAATAGACTCTAAGAGTTGGGTGGAAGCAGGGACAGGAGGAGAGGAGGGAAATAAGAGACCTAAGGGCTGGAGCAGTCCGGTGTTTAACAGTCAGAAAGGTAAGGGGGAACCAGCTAAGGAGAGGAAGCATGACCATCAAGGTAGGGACCAGACCGAGGAGCGATGTTGGTTTGGAAGCTAAGGGAAGACAATGTGAAGGAAATTAGGAATATTTTACCCCCAAATATATTTCTTTGACATAGTTTGAGATAGCTGCCATGAGTTTCACACTACAAAGCTGACTTTGGGTAATGGTGGTATTTATAGCTATATGGAATCTGCATTCATGCAGCCAGGTCTATCCTGACTTGATCTAGGGAAGACTAACTGAAGAGTTTGACACATTTCAATATCTGAAAAGAAATATTTACCATCAATTTTCTCAGAGGGATGCTACTGGTAAGATTTCATTTACGAGACAAGGCCACCTCTGCTAGCTAGTCAAGCCTCTTCTTCTCTCTCCCCCCCCAAACGGTGCTTTTGTGCTTTTGAGTCCCCATCCTTTAAAAACTTCTGTACCACACGAGGGAGTTAAATCTTCATTCTGAGAGTTCTCCTGCATACACATTCAAATAAGTTTGTATCTTCTTCCTCCTGTTAAGCAACCTGTCTCATGTCAGTGATGTTTCAGCCAAACTTAGGAGGGCAAGAGCCTTTTCTCCTCACAAGTTTATCAAGAGGAAGGTAGTTACCAATTTTGTCAAATGCTGCTGGTGAGTCAAGTAAGACTAGCTCTAAACATTGGCCATTGGATTTGGAAATGGGGAGGTCGTGGGGGAGAACAAACCACCACCAACAAACCTATCTTCGAAAGGCCTTCCTGTCTCTGGCGTTATTCACGACTGCTACTCCAATTACTTCTCCGGTGACAGGCATGAAATAGGTTTGGAATATCTGTCAGTGCAAATCTTTTCCCAGGAATTCCTGGTAAGTTCTTTTCTTATTTGGCCCCAGGAGAAGTGAAGCGATAACTTATCTGATTGATAAATTTTGGAAAAAACAGCTGGACATGCTTAGCTTTTAAAAAAGTTACCAGTAAACAATAAACCTACTGTCATTCAGTCTTCTCCCTGGGATTCATAAGGTGGGAGGTTTTTCTATTGTCAAGAAGCAGACAAAACGATAATCCTGAACAGAAAACAAGCTCTCTAGACCATGGAACGGGCACAAACTTCCATCATGATATGATTTTAATTTCTCATTATTCCTCTTCACCTAGGCAAGAGCCTTACTATACTTCACCAGGAGCTCCAGCCATCTTTTGGAGATTTTTATTTCAGAGATAAAATCAACGGGTTTGTTCTTTCTCAGCTCTGTAGTTGGAAAGCTTCAGTGAGTATGACGTCCTGCAATTTTCCCAGCAAGTCCTTTCACCTGACCTCAGGAATTCTGAGGAGTCACAGGGGTTGAGAAACCCTGGAATTTGTAGTCTCTTCAGAGATTTCCAGATTAGCTGGTCCCAATTTATTGGATTCACAACAGTCCTTGCCAGTGGCCATAGGACATAAGTTCTGCAATAATTGGTAAAGTGACCCTTTAGAGTACTTGCTTCACTTTTGCCCAAGTGGATGAGATGAGCTGTATTCTCCTTAAAATTATGATGATCACCTGGTTGATGTTGCTAGAGGCTGCATTCCATTTGGACTCTGCTATTGCATACATTCCCTTCAGAACAGGAATTTTGTTTTTGTTTGTATGGTTATTGGTTTTGCTCTAAGAAGAAAAAGTCAAAGGAAGGGTCTAGGCATCATATCAAACACCAACCTTATGGGCCATCATAATTACGCTCATACTAAATCCTAATATAAGGTATACCAGATTTAATAGAATCCCTCCAGAATGCATATCCCCTGAGAATGTGACTCTATTTGAAAATAGGGCCATTTTAGACATAATTAGTTAGATCAGCGTTTCTCTACCTGTGGGTTGTAACCCCTTCGGGGATAGAACAATCCTTTCACAGGGGTCACCTAACTACATCCTGCATATCAGATATTTACATTATGATTCATAACAGTAGCAAAATTGCAGTTAAGAAGGAGCAACAAAAATAATTTTATGGTTGGGGGTCACCACAACATGAGGAACTGTATTAAAGGGTCGTGGCATTAGGAAGGTTGAGAATCAGTGAGTTAGATTAAGATGAAGTCATACTAGATTAGGGTGGGCCCTAAATCTGATGACTGGTATCCTAACAAGAAGGTCTCGGAAAGACACAGAGACATACACAGGGAGGAGGGCTATATAAAAATGAAGGCAGGATGGGGTGACACAGCTACAAGCTAAGGAGTGCAAATACTTACTAGCTAGTTACTCATATTAGAAACTACAAGAGAGGCATATAACAGATTCCCCCTCAGCACCTTCAGAAGGAACCGCATATAACAGATTCCCCCTCAGCACCTTCAGAAGGAACCAACACCGTTGATACCTTGATTTCAGAATTCTGGCCTCCAGACCTGTAAAAGAATTTCTACTGTTTTAAGTCACCCAGCTTGTGGTAATTTGTTAATGGCAGCCCCAGGAAACCAATGCATAGGTGAGACCTTTTGGGAGAATATCACTGCCTGATGAATAAGCCACCTAACATTACTTCTATCCCATTCTTGCAAACATCTGATGCTTGAACTTTCATGATAGACCACTATAGACCACCAAGCATTCATTCTTCGTTGAGGAGCCTCCCATTTAGGCAACTTTATTTTGGCATTTCTGTTGATCCTAGAATTGTTCAGAGTATTATGGAGATTCTGCTTTCAAGAATTCCAAGTTCGAGGACCCTACTCCTTTGATGTTCTGAGCATCCCATGTACACAAGACAAACAGGTAGAGAAATGTCAAGAAACCCTGAGTTTTTGTGTGCACATATTGGAGTAAACAGGGACTTCTGAGCAGCTGAAACTTCAGTGTCCTCTTCTGCTCTTCCATTCATACCGCTAGGATTGATCCACTCCTCACACAATTTACAATGTGTCTCCTTTAAAAGTAAAGCAAACCTACAGGCTTTGGGGGCAGGGGGTTGCAGGTGGATCTAACTGCTGTTGAGTTTTTCTTCTATTTTATCACACCTTGAAAGATGTATCATGAGAACTCACACCCAGGTCCCCCACCCCCCAAAAGATGATGAATGAACTTGAGAAGTAGTAATAGGGATGTGATGTTGAATTTAGGAGACGAAGTTGAGGGTAACACTATCAGACTTAGTTGAATAATTAGTGAGTGGGTATTGGTAAATGATGAAGAGGGAAGAGTATAAAAGCAAAGACTTCGAATTTTCTTAGCCAGCGTTCCCGAGGACATAGTAATATCATTAGACATGAGCTGTATGGGTCATTATGAAAGTTTTGAGATACACAAAAATCAAGAAACAAAATCTGCATGGACAGAAACAAATAAAGCCCTCCCAGCAAGCCTAGCAAGTTGAAACTTACACAGGTGAATCAGAAAGGACATTGTCAACTGTGTTTCTTGGAAGTGAAATCATGATCCATAACACAGTCTGTCTCAAAACTTTTGTAGTGACCCATATATAGGAGGAAGATCAAGTTGTTGGAAAGGACAAGGGATGCAATTAGAGTATCCTGCTTCTAGATTAAACCCATATTTTAAAAGGAACTTCAGTTGCTTTTATCATTTTATTTCAAACATAATGCCATTATTTTCAAAATGGCTTTTTGAAATCTATAGGAAATCTCATAAGGATTATTTTGATACTTCAGATGCAGGTTGTATGTATAAATGTCCAGCCAGTTGACTTCATTAAAACTGCTGAATTTGTGAAATCCAGATTTTTCTTTCATTTTTTTTTTAAGACAGAGCCTCAAGCTATCCCCCTGGGTAGAGTGCCATGGCATCACAGCTCACAGCAACCTCCAACTCTTGGGCTCAAGTGAGTCTCCTGCCTCATCCTCCCAAGTAGCTGGGACCATAGGTGCTCACCACAACGCCTGGCTATTTTTTGGTTGCAGCCATCATTGTTGTTTGGCTGGCCGGGCTGCATTCGAACCCGCCACCTCAGGTGTATATGCTGGCGCCTTAGCCACTTGAGCCACAGGTGCCGAGCCAGATTTTTCTTTCAAATGTATCACTCCTTGACTGTATAATTCTTGGGGTGAGAGACAGCACAGTGGAAGGCAATAGCCACTGACTCAGGAGGCAGCATAGCACAGAGGCTAACATCTTTGGTTCTAGCATCAAACTGATCCAAGTTCAAAACCCAGTGGTGTCAATCAGGCACATCACTTATCCTCTCAGATCCATTTTCCTCATATTTTAATTGGAAATGACATATTATTGACCTTATGGGAGTATGAAATTTAATGTGATAATAATAGAGGGTGTCATAAAAGTTACCCATAAAATTGCCATACATAAGGAAAATGGGAAATTGTAGCAAAATGTACCTTTATTTACAAAATACACATTGCAAAATTTTAGACACAGATGGCCAACAAGTAAAGATTATTTTGTAAATATTTTATAATAAATATTTTCTAAATAAAGGTACATTTAGCTATAATTTCCCATTTTCTCTATGTATGGAGACTCTATAGGTGACTTTGAGGACACCATGTAGATTGAGCTTTGTGAAATTCTCATTTCTGTAAGTAAAATTCAATTTCATACCAGCGATTTTTATAGTTTGCTTGTGTAGAGCACAGTGTACTTAATAACATGAGTAATGATTGATTATTCAGGAGATGTGAGATCCCAGTCCAGCTCCATGAACCAGTTGTATGACCTCAGATAAGTTAGACCTGTCCTCTGGGTCCCAGAAATTTCATCTATCCATTGAGGAGGTTGAACCACCCTGGAGTGTCTTTAAAGTTTTTTCATACTTTCACTTTTTGTGTTTTCACTGGAGGATGTTAATTTTCCCCAAGACAGGGTGTGTATAAGTTCTTTGACAGTAGAGATCTTTGCTAACTCTTTCCTTAGTGCCTAGAATAGTTAGTGCCTAGGAAATAGGAAGGGAACATTTAGTCTTCATAAATGAATGACTAAATGAATAAATGAAGGCAAAATCAAGGTCAGGTTGGAGGCTATTAGTCCTGATGTACTGAGTACCTTTTTTTAAAAATTTCAGGTTAATATGAAGGTACAAACAACTAGGTCACAATATTTGAATTTGTTAGATAAAGTCCCTCTTATAGTTGTGTCCCACACCCCAAAAGTATGCCATATACCCCTACATTGTGCCCATTAAATAGGAGCACACCAATTCCCCCTTACCCACTTTGCTCCTTCCTCCCCCCCAATGTGAATCGAAATGAGTTTTTCTTCTATGTGGGTGTGAATTAGATACTCTACTGACTTCATAATACTGTTGAGTACATTGGATAGTTGCTTTTCCATTCTTTTAATACTTTACTGAGAAGAATGTGTTTCAACTCCATCCAGGTTAATACAAAAGATGTAAAATCTCCATCATTTTATGGCTGAATAGTATTCTATGGTAGGCATATACCACAGCTTGTTATCTCAGGGTATACAACCAATGTCCACAGATCAGTAGCCTTTGAATATGCCAAAAACAGCCAAGTTGAGAAACTAAAGACACAATTCCCTTCACAGTAGCTTCAAAGAAAATGAAATACCTGGTAATATACCTGACAAAAGAGGTGAAGGACCTCTACAAAGAGAATTATAAAACCCTAAGAAAATAAATAGCAGAAGACATTAACAAGTGGAAGAGCATACCATGCTTCTTTTTTCCTTTCTCTTCCCAAGGCTGTTGAGAACAAGTTGAGGTGAAGTGCTCTAATTGAGCTGTCAACAGTGATTTTTTTTTTTTTTTTTTTTTGAGAAAGAGTCTCACTCTGTTGCCCTGGGTAGAGTGCTATGGCATCATAGTTCACAGCAACCTTAAACTCTTGGGCTCAAGTGATCCTCTTGCCTCAGCGTCCTGAGTAGGTAAGACTACAGGCACCCATCTCAATGCCCACCTAGTTTTTTCTATTTTTAGTAGAAACAGGGCCACACTCTTGCTCAGGCTGTCTCAAACTCCTGAACTCAAGCAATCCTCGGCCTCCCAGAGTGCTGGGATTATAGGTGTGAGCCACTGCACCCAGTGAACAGTGAGTATTGATTGGCTTTGCAAGATAATTATTCCATCTTCTTTTCATTTTTCTTGAGGAGATAGTTGGAGTTGCTACTTGCACAAAAGAGTCAGGTGGCTCATTGCTCTCCCTGATTCATTAAGGAAAAAGACAAAAAGGTTGAAATGATTGAATCATTGCATTGGAGAGGTAAAGATGGCCTGCCATAAGCAGTCTTTTGGAAAAATCTGTGCAGAGGGGGAAAGAGACAGAACATTTCCTATAATCATAGCAAAATAAGTATTTTATGAGTATAAAATGGTAGTGTTATCAAGAATCTGAGTTACATTTAAAAAACGGTTTAGGTGGGGCTCCGAGTGAGGCGCAGCGGACGCGGTGGCAACAAGTGCGGGAGGCGAAACGAGCCGGAGCCGTCCCCACCGCCCGCACCGCCGGGCCGCCAGTCCCGAGCGCCGCGCATGGGGCGTGAGAGGCGGCGGTCTCCGGGCTG
>NW_003852647.1:1160643-1164364 GCF_000181295.1 Otolemur garnettii | reverse complement strand
GGTGTAACATGTTAAATAAAGTGGTTATTTTTAAATTTTAAAATTCGTTTTATTGGGGTATAGACTACTAAAATTGATAAAATTCTGCCAAACTTTTACCTATGTGTACTGAAATATTTCTGTGTTTATAAAGATATTGGTTCTGAAATAATGGGAAGTGGAAATAAAGTCACTGTATTTTTTAAAACAAAAAACAAAAAAAAACAAAAAAAAACGGTTTAGGTGCCATTTTCTTAGTGCTACAATTTTAGAAAGGTTATGAAATATTTTGACAAGCATTCAATTTCTACATTTCCTCCTTAAGGAAAGAAGCTGATGGCAAAACACTGAAACCAAGATAAAAAATAAAAATTCCTGCCATAGCACAGATCCGCAGACCATTATTTGGGGGTGTTTTGAGCTCTGGATCTGCTATCCTACTGCAGTGGACTACTATTTCCACCATATCTTATTTCTTCCTATGAGAAGCTTGGAACAGGGCAGCTTCAGAAATTCAGATCAATCAAAATCAGATGTTAAATGGTAGAGCAGGCAAAGGAGGGAGATGGGGGAGAACAAGGGCCAATCTACCCCTGCCCACACCCTGGCGTCACCATCTGTAAACATTAGTTTAAAAGGCATGTCAAGGGCAATTTGGATAGGAGAAAGAATTTACAAAAAGGCCAGTGTAGTTTAAGGGATGGAGAAGGAGCTCCAGTTGACATGCTGTGTTGGTGAGGTATTACTTCTGTATCTCAGGAATTTGGTTTGATTTTTAACTGCAGCTAGAGCCTTCTCCTGTTATCTCACTGAGAGGTAGCCCAAAGCACTTGTTTATTTGTTGATAGGGAAGTGGAAAGTGGATGGCTGAGCCAGACACTGTTGGGCATTTGCTCATTGGCCTGCCTGCCTCCAAGTCTTCCTTGATAGCAGAACCCTGACTGTGTTAGGCTTTCAAGACAAAGGCCCTTGTTCTCAGGGAAGGTGGCCCCAACCACTACCATCATTGGCTCAAACCGAGCATGGTCATCCCATTCTTCTTGCCATATTTATAGGTGGCCATGTGGTCTAGTTTTGGACAAGGAAACAAGAGGAAGTGTACCAGGAGACTTCTGGGAAACACTTCCATCTCTGATCAAAGAGAGTGGCATACGGAGAGAAAGTCTCTTCTCTCTACTCACTCCTTGTTTTCGGAAGTTGTCAGGTGATGCTTGGAGCTGCTGAGTACACTTTCGACCACAAGGGAGACACTGCCTACCCACAGGAGGCAGAGTGGAAAGACAGTAGGGGGGGTTGAGCTGTGGTCCTTTCCTTGGAACTTCCTCCTTCTAAACTTTTTCTGATGTGAGAAAATTAAATCTATTTATGATTTAAACTGGCGTTAGTCAGTTACTCTATTAGTTGCAGCCAAAAGCAACCTGACAGAAGAGACAACTGAGTTTTAATGACATATCTAGGAGCACTTGGGTTGTTAGTGTCAGCACAAGGATGCATCTGGAATGAATATGGAGCTCCAACTTCAATAGACCTATGTTTGAATCACTAACTCGATGTGTGCCCTCAGGCAAGTTACTCGACCTCTCTGGGCCTTGGTTTTCTCCTCTGTAAAATGGGGATAACACAAGCACTAACCTCATGCTATTGTTGTGAGTTCAATAAGATCATGTCTCATGATCTCATGGCTGACAGTCAATGGACGTTAGCTGTCTTGTTTCCTTCCTCACTCTATTTCCAATGCCATCTTTTTATTTTGAAAAATGCATTTAGTTTCAGAAACTTAACTTCAAAAACTTTAATGCAGTAAGAAAAAATTACTTGGTGTCATTTTGTTTACAAAATGCATTTGAAGTGGTGTCATCTTTTGACCTTGTCATTCCTTCCATTTAGAATTACATGACTAGTTGGATGTTGATAAAATATATGTATTAGTTGTACACAATCTCAGAGTACCTAAAGGCCTTTTTATTTCATTGTAAGCATTTTCATATATTTACAAAGTGCCTTTTCCATGGAAGTCCCCCAAACGGTAATTTACTTAGTACATTAGTATTTGGAAAAATAACTGCTGAAGGTCTATAACTCTCTCGCCCTGAAAAAATCATAAAGAGATTTCCTGCCAGTTGATGCATTATCTTAAAAATCTTTAAGTGCTTCTTTAAAGTAATCCTTAAATCTCTGCTTGTGATGCTATTTTCAGTTATTCATGACAGAAGTGGGTGAAAATAGTGGCTCAGTTTTTCCTGTGGATACTGGAAAGTAACGCGATGCCTCAATGACAGTCATACATAAAGTGCCCACAGCGTTTCTACAGCACAGATGCTAATGACCTCACACGTGAGCAAAGACTGCCTGTGCCAGGCAGTGTGCTGGCTCTTTCCAGTTATTATCTCATTAAATTATGCCAACAGCTCTATGTGGTAGGTTCTGTTATCCTCATTTGACAGATGAAAAGATTGAGACTTGAGACGTTTGGTAATCTATCCAAGGTTACCCGAGAATTAAAAGTGGTACAGCTGGGATTCAACTCAAGCTCTGTCAGATTTGGGAGGTCACTCTCTGAATTCATTCACCATACTGCTGCCTAAAGGGCCTGCTGGACTTTCTTGAGTTACCATACTCTCTTGAACAACTGGGCTTAAACATAGATCAGTCATCCATTATAGTACTAGTTAGCATCTATCGGGCACCTACTATATACCAGGTAAATGTGGAGAGTGACGACCAGGGGTGGGCTGTAACTTCTTTAGGTTTGCACAATTAGTAGTGGATAATCACACCCGTGAAAGCCTGACTCCAAAGCCCATGTTCTTTCCACTCTACTAGGTGGCTTCCTATTGTAACAAGAGTAAGTTGCCATGAAGAAGCTGTTGTATATTTAGGCTGCAAAATGTATCTATATTCATATACTTTTAATTGTCTTGGGGCCTTACATTTCTTTTGTTCTCCAAACAACTAGACTAGTTCTGGATACCTACTCAGTGCTGAATGATTGATAATAAGCAATATCTTATTTTCACCTATTTCCTTCTGAAGATATACTCAAGGGTCTGACAATGACACGAGTCACTTCATAATTTCCAAAGAGAGAGAAAGAGAGAGAGTGTGTGTGTATTCACGGTGGTTGCAAGATAATTTCACAGAAATGGCAATTTCATCAGTTTGTGGAAGTCCTGAGGGTACAATTGTCAAAATGAAAGCTGGTCACATCATGATTTTTTCAAGACACCATAAATAAAGCAGTTGATCTCATGTTCCGGAGTTTTTCTACCTGCCTGTCCTTAATGTTAAATATGAAAATTCCCTGAGATCCCATTGCTCTGCATCCTGGGTGAAATAGAAAATTGCCCGCAACTTGGAAGTTGTCTGTCCTCCTCCAGAATCATACTTCCTGCTTACTTTTCTGTAGGAAACCATAACTTTAATTTTTGTGCTAATGATGGTCTCACTTTTCTTCATACTTCCATCATGTTTCTCTTCATCCCTAAGTCATCTTTTCTTTACTTTTGATTATCATGAGCTTTATACTGCGTGTGTTTTCCTCTGCTCACATCATTTTGAAGAGGCCAAAATGAGCCATAGAGTTGCAAGATGAAAAGCAAAGAAGTTGGATATGATTTTTCACTAGACCTTCATGCCAAAGTCAAGAATTGGATATGGGGCAGCACCTGTGGCTCAAAGGAGTAGGGCGCTGGCTCCATATGCTGGAAGTGATGGGTTCAAACCCAGCTCCAGCCAAAAAACT
>NW_003852647.1:1099174-1160623 GCF_000181295.1 Otolemur garnettii | reverse complement strand
AAAAAAAAAAAAAAGAATTGGATATGAATCAAAACACAGGGGAACCTCTATAAGTTGACTGCCCAAGAAACTGGTAACAAACTGGTGAACATACAGAAGTGGTCAGCATAAGGAACCAGGCCTGCTATACGCTGAATACATGGGGTGTACGGCCAGTCTATGAGAGTTGGGTCAACTTAAGGAGGTGGGCAATGTTGGGAGGTGGTCAGCTGTGGAGGTTCTACTCTAGCTGGTAGTTTGTAGCACTAAGATTTTAAGTGTTGCAGCCATAATAGGTCTCTAGCAGATATAGAACTTGAAATTCTAGACATTTTACGTATTTATGAACTTGAAGGGATAGAATGAGTATGAGTAGGATTAATGTGTATTTAATGATGAAAATAAAGTTTGGTGTTTTTTAAAATGCTTTGCAATTTCATTTATAGAACTTAGGGGCCTGTGGAAAACTTAGTAAGTTAGAAGAAATCAGGAGAGCTGGAATCTAGTTCTGGCTATTTCTGCTAACTTATGTGCAACTTTAAGAGCATGTCATCCCTTCTATACAATGAAGGTTTGACCAGATGATCTGTAAAGCTCCTTGCCTGTACAAGTACTTAAGAATGTCAAATTATTCTCTTTCCTTTTCTCCCCAGGTCATTGGTACAGGAACAAGAGTGCACGTTCTTAAGAAAGGTCCCTTTGATAGGAAACTGTCTTGGAGACTATAAGGCTCTTCATTCATTTCTAGAGCTAATGGCATGTTCCATGTGTATTGTAGTCAGGATTCTTGTGGTTTCCAGTGGCTAAAACTCAGCTTGAATAATTGGTGGGGCCACACCTATGGTGCATCTTACAAGGGTACATGTGAAATTTACTTGATGTAGAATATAAATGTCTTAACACAATAACTAAGAAAATGCCATGAAGGCTATGTTAACCAGTTTGATGAAAACATTTCCAATTGTATATAAAACCAGCACATGTTACCCCATGATTGCATTGATGTACACAGCTATGATTTAATAATAAAAAAAAAAACTCAGCTTGAATTTTACCTAGGCCAAAAAGAAGACTTATTGGTCATGTAACCAAGCCAATGGAAAGGCAGGAACAACTGGAACAAAGAACTCAAATAACTGTATTCTCTCTGTGTGTCTCTCTCCCTCTTTCCCTCCCTCTTTTTTTCTCCCATCTCTGCTTCTCTTTGTTTCAGTTTCATTCTCTAAGACTTCTTCCACATAGTTGGACATATGTCACCTGGCAAGTTCTACACTCATACCTCCCAGAGTTGCTGCCTGAGAGAACTTTCTACTTACTCTTTCTAATTCAAAGTATTAAAAGTCCCTGGAAGGATTTTGATTGGCACACTTTGGACCAGATGCCCATATCTCTACCAGTCACTGTGTCCAGGCAACAGAGTTCTATAAGAACACAGCAGTCATCCTTCAACCATGTAGTCGGAATGGAGAAAGGAGCATTTCTAAAAGGGGAGTGCTTCCCAAGGGTGTCCAATCTGTGGCCGACAGGTTCACATGCTGATTTCGTGAGAACGTTTTTTTGCTTATCTATGGTGTAGGATAGCAGGAAAAGTATCCATGTCCGCGGAGTTTTTGTTGTTGTGTGTTTGGTTGTTTTTTTTTTTTTTTTTTGCTCATCAGCTTTCATTAGTGTTTGTGTATTTAATATGTGGACCAAGACAACTCTTCTTCCAATGTGTGGCAGAAAAGGAAAAAGGTTAGACATCCCGGTAGACAGAACGCTAGACTAGATAGCCACTGTAGTATGCTTTCATTGTCTTTGATGGAAGACTGCTGAGCATAACCCACAAGGCCACCAAAGACCTTATGGCATTTTTAAAATCAGAAGGGTCTTGGAAAAACAAATATTTTTATGTTGAATCCTAAAGATTGAGGGGCTAAATATATTTTACTAGTCTCTTCTGTAGAATGCAGATATGCCCTGTGGTTTGGCAAGAGACATCTATTTTCTATAATGTCACTCAAGGAGCAGGCAACAGAAACTTCATCCCTTTTTTATTATTCATAACAATACTTGATACTTACAGACTATGGCATTTTCATCAAAGGATCTCAGAACATACAATTAGCAAGTATTAGTCAGTTTTCAGATGGGAAATCAGAGGTGCTGAGAAGGCAAAGCCAAGCATTGCAAGTCTGCCTGGGATGGTGAACTTCTGGAAAGTACCTTTTTCTAACCCTGGCCTAGTCAGCAAGAATTTGAAGGTGACACGCCTTCTAGTCCAGAAACCCAATTCCAGTCAGAAGAAAAGTAGAAGGTTAGGTTGTCATGGAATCAGAGATGTTCAGATTTGGAAGAGGCCTTGGGGACCAGATTTAGCTTCGCCTCCCATCCAGTGTACATTCTTTTTCTAGATTATCACCCATCATGAGTGGTTGTGAAACTTCCACAGGTGGGATATTATCTAGCTCATCAAGTAAGATTTTTGTCGTAGGTTATTCTTTAAGGTGGAGTCTGTCTTCCCCAGGGCAGCTACTTGTTTTTCATTCACTCTTGAAGGCCGGTTCTCTGATGATACCTGTCTAGTCTAGGGGTGCAAAAGTGAGAAAGAGTTGGTCCTCATCTTCCAGGATCTCAGTGTTCAGTGGAAGAATCAGACTTCTCTGTCTACAGCAGATGCTTTAGTTGGAGTGTGAACATAGGTGTTTGGAAATGGAAATGCTTATCTCCAGAGAGGTCAGAAAAGTTTTCCTGGAGGGGTTAACCCTGAAGCCGAGTTTTGAAAGATGATTAAGAATTTTCCAGGTGATCAAAAATCAATCCTGGATTAAACCGAGGTGATACGAGAATATGCAAAGGTTCAGAGGTGAACAAGAGAATGGCTCATGAAGGGAACCACAGGAAGTTCAGTGGGACTGGAGACAGGGTATGTGAGCTTTCGAGGCCAGGCTGCAGAGCAAGGCAGGGCTATATGATGCAGGGGCCCTGCATCACAGTGAGAATGTGGTGGTTATACTATAAGCTAGTGGCTCTTAGGACTTTTGGGGTCATGGATTACTGAGAATCCAATGAAAGGCTAGGGGCCTCTCCCCAGAGAAATGCATGTGCACACACACACATATGCACATACCCCATAACGTTGCTTACCATTTCATATAAGCTTTAAAGCCCATCCATGCAGTCATCATTCAGTAGACATTAGGGGTATTGGAAGCTCAGAATTAGGTGCTATGTTAGGCTGGAGATAGAGCAGTGTTATGTGTTAAATTGTGTCCTCCCCCAAAAGATATGTTGAAGTCCTAACCCCCAGTATCTCAGAATGTGACCTTATATGGAAATAGGATCTTTAAAAAGGTAATCAAGTTAAAATTAGGTCATTAAGTGGAGCCCTAACCCGACAAGACAATGTCCTTATAAAAAAATGTCCATCAGGCTTGGCGCCTGTTACTCAGTGGGTAGAGCACGGACCACATACACCAAGGCTAGCAAGTTCAAACCTGGCCCGGTCTTACTAAACAACAATGACAACTGCAAAAACAACAACAACAAAAAAATAGCCAGGCATTGTGGCGGGCACCTGTAGTCCCAGCTACTTGGGAGGCTGAGGCAAGAGAATCGCTTAAGCCCCAGAGTGTGAGGTTGCTGTGAGCTGTGACGCCATGGCACTCTACTGAGGGAGACAGCTTGAGACTCTGTTTCAAACAAAAAAGTTCATCAACAGATAAATGGTTTTAAAACATGTGGTATATATACACCATGGAATATTACTTAGACAGAAAAGAATGAAATCATGTCTTTTTCAGAAGCATAGATAGAACTGGAGGCTATTATCTTGAGGGAAACAACTCAGAAACAGAAAGTCAAATACAACATGTTCTCACTTATATGTGGAAGCTAAATAATGTGTACACATGGACATAGAAAGTGGAATAATAGACAATGGAGACTCAGAAAGATGAGAGGGTGGATAGTGGGAGGGGATTGAGGGATGAAAAATTACTGAGTGAGCACAATGTATACTACTCAGGTGATGGTTACACTGTAAGCCTGGACTTCTCAACTACAGACTATATCCATGTAATAAAATTGCACTTGTACTCCCTATGTTTGTACAAATAAAAAATACACAACATAGTAATAGACTCCAGAACTGTGACACCATCAATTTCTGTGAAGTCCCCACTCTGTGGTACCTTCTTGTGGAAGCCCTAGCAAACTAATACAAGCTGTGAACAATGAAAACTTGGATTCTGTGCTCTTGGAGCTTAAGCCCTAGTGAGGAAGAGGGATAAGTGAACAGATACAGAAATATCTGCTGTGCATTGTGGGAGCCAGAGCCCAGGAGTTTATGGGAACCCAGAGAGGGCTCCTAATTTAATATGGATGATCAGAGAATACTACCTAGAAAAAATATCCTGACATCCCAAAAGATGAACAGAAGTAAGGCAGGCCATGAGGGTGATGGGGTGAGAAGTGGGTTGTGAGAGAAGAGAATATCTGTGTGCAAATGTTCAGAGGTGAGAAAAAGCATGAGGCATTCCAGGAACAGAAAGGAGGTCACTGTGTCTGAAATTTAATGTGTAAAGAGGAGGAAGGTTAGAGATGAGGATGTAGACTTGGAGTCCTATCTTGGAGAGTCTTGTAAGCCAAGTTAAGAAGCTCAGGCTATATTGTAAGTGCATGGGGGAGCCACTGAAGGGTTTTAAACAAGAGAAGCAAGATCAGGTTCATATTTTAGAAAGCTGAGTGTGGCTGCAGGGTAGAAAATGGGTTCGAGAGCACCAAGAGTGGGAATGGAGAGATCACTTTAGGAGGCTGTTGCTATAGTCCAGTGAGAAATGATAGCTGTACCAAGATGTAGCAAGGTGGCAACAGTACAATTTGATGGATTTGGAATATAGAGTTAGAGCCAATAGGACCTACTGACAGATTGGATGTGGGAGTGAGAGAGATATGAGAATAGAGATGACTTTCGGTTTTGGGGATTGAATATCTGGGTGGATGGTGAAATGAGCAAGACTAGGGCGGTGCCTGTGGCTCAGTGGGTGGGGTACTGGCCCCATATACCAAGGGTGGCGAGTTCAGACCCAGCCCTGGCCAAACTCCAAAAAAGAGATAGCAGGGCATTGTGGCGGGCACCTGTAGTCCCAGCTACTTGGGAGGCTGAGGCAAGAGAATCTCCTAAGGTCAGGAGTTGGAGGTTGCTGTGAGCTGTGTGATGCCATGGCACTCTACTGAGGGCTTTAGATAAAGTGAGACTCTGTCTCTACGGAAAAAAAATGAGCAAGACTGGGAGCAGGTTTGGGGACAGTTCTCTTTTGAAAGTGGGCACTGAGCAGCACCTGTGGCTCAAAGGAGTTGGGTGCCGGCCCCATATGCTGGAGGTGGCAGATTCAAACCAAGCCCCAGCCAAAAACTGCAAAAAAGAAAGAAAGAAAGAAAGAAAGTGGGCGCTGAAGGCCCATAGATACTAAGCTAAGAACTTCTGCTATAGGTCATGGGAGAGGGAGAACACTGAAAAATGAAGCAGACTGGCTGAGGTGGACTGATGGTTGTTTCTGAAAGATTACTCTAGCAGCAGAATAAAGGGTGGATTAGAAGTAGAAAATTAAAGGCTAAGAGTCTAGTTTTCATATACCAAAACCTTTGAATTGTATACTTTAAATATGTGAATTGTATGGTATGTAAACTATATCTCAATAAAACTGTTATAAAAATAAAATACTGGAATCTGAAAAAAAGAGTAGTGTCAGTGGGAATGGATAGGAAAGGGACAGGTTTGAAAGCTCCTGAAGAAATAAAAATGACAAAGTTTAGTGATAACTTAGAAAGGGCAGTGATGAAAGGAGAAGTCTAGGATGATTCCTAGATTTCTTAAGCACATAGATGGAATCTATTGAATTATAAAATTCAAGAGAAGAAGCAGATCTTGGTGGTTAGAAGATGTTGTTACAATTTGGATGTGTTATGAGGCTAGTCGACCCCTAGGGGGCACAATCCTGCTGGTAATTGGAAATGTCTATGGGGCTCTCCTTTCTTTCCTGCATCATTCATTTCTCCCTTCCTATTGCATCAGGGCCATCAACATACAAGCACACTCATAATTCCTATCTTAAGACACATTCTCTTTTGATCCTATATATCCCTGCAGCTGCTCCCTCTCAATGCAAAATTTTTGCAAAGAATTGGCCACGCTCTGTCCACTTTCTCATTTTCTATTCACTGTTTTTTTTTAAATGATAGCTTTACTGAGCTATAATTCACATATCACTCATTTAAAGTATATGATTCAGTGGTTTTTAGTATAGTCACAGAGTTATGCAATCATCATCACATTGATTTTGGAATATTTTCATCTCTTGGAAAAAGATAGCTATCACTCCAATCCTCCCGATCGCCCTAAGCAATCACTAATCTACTTTCTGTCTTTATAAAATTGCCTATTCTGGACACTTATATACAAGGAAATCATACAGTATGTGTTCTTTTGTGACTGGCTTATTTCACTTAGTGTGGTGTTTCAAGGTTCATTGACATTGTAGTATGTACCAGCACTTCATTCCTGTCTATGGCCAAATAATATTCCATTATAGAGATATGCCACATTTTGTTTATTTGTTGTTCATCAGTTGACAGTCACTCTTTAACCTTTTCCAATTGGGCTTTAATCTTTACCATTCCAGTGAAAATACTTTTGTCAACAATACTTTTGACATCCATGGTCATGTCTCTATTTTCATATCGTTCAACCTTGTAAGTATTCAACATCATGAACCATTACTTCTTTCTTGATAATACTTTCCTTTCTGCGTTTCAATGACACCATATTTTCCTACCCAACAAGTTGCTTCTTTTAGTTTCTTTTCTGGCTTCCCCTCTTTTATCCCGTCTCTAAATGCTGGCATGCTCTACAGTTTGATCTTGAGCTTTCTCATTTGCCTCTACCATCTAAATAATTTCATCCAATCCCATGGCTTTAGATGTGTAAATTCTCTATGTATGCTGGTGTTTCTAAAGTTTTTATCTTCAGTCCAGACCTTGTCTCTGAGCTCCACATTCAAATATCCTTCCTCTTGTTTAACCACTTCCTTGAGATGTGTAATAAACATTTGAAATTTAATATGGGCAAAGCAAAACATTTAACTCCCTACCGCCTACCCCATCTCCACAAACCTGGTCTTCACACAACATTCCTCATTTCCCTATGTGGCGTCATAGTTCAACAGTTGCTCAAACAAAATCCTAGGAGTCATTTTTGATTCCTCATTTTTCTTCATTCCTTACATATAAACCCTACAAATATTCCAAGGGACTATGATATAAAAAGTTTATCAAAATTTGACCACTTCTCACCACCTGTACCATTACCCTTCTAGTTTAAGCCTGGTCCAGAGAGACTTAGTCATCCCACCCTTGGGCCACTGAACTGATGTCCACATTTCTTTCCCTGATTCTCTTCTTTGCCCATTCCAATCAATTCTCTCCATCACAACTAGAGTGATCTTTCTAAAATGTAAATCAGGTCATGTCTTTCAAAATCCTCCAAATGCCTTGCTACTTATCTAAGTAGAATCCCTTAAAATAAAATCCAAAGCCTACAAAGCCCTATAGGACTGGCTCCTGTCATTTTCTCTAATCTAATCTTCTAAAATGGAAGACTTTTAAAAAATCAAGAGTTTCCTAACATAAAAAATCAAATTTAAAGGATATAATTTGACCATTACACACCGTACAAATGTACCAAGATATTACTCTGTGTCCCATGAACATGCACAATTATTACATGTCGACTTAAAACAAAAGGAGAAAAAAGTATTCTATAAAGTGAAAAAACAAAAACCTTGTCATATTAAATACCAAGAAAACCACAATCTGAACAAGAAAAAACAATTGACTGACACTGAGACTGAGATGAACCACACATATGAATTGACAAGGATGATAAAGCAGATGTGATAAAAAGGCTTCAACAGTTTATTATAAATTCTGTTGAATTTCCAAATTCTCTTGAAGCAAATAAAAACATTCATATCATAGGAATCCCCAAAGAGAGACATACATGAGAGAAAGTGGTACTGAAAAAGAACTTGAAGTCATGATGGATAAAAGTTCCCCCGAAGTGGACAAAAACCATAAATCTACAGATTCAAGAAGCAGAGTAAATCCCTATTAGGATAAACCCAAAGAAATCCACCCTAAGATACAGCAGAGCTAAACTTCTAAAAATTAAAGACAAAAAAAAAGTCTTGAAAGCAACTGGAGAAAACCATGTCTTACCTATAGGGGACCGCAGGAGAATCACAGTGGGTTTTTCACATGGCAGGATGGAGGCCAGCAGGAAGTAGTGCATATTTTTTAAGTAACACAAGAAAAGACCTGTCACTCACAAAGTCTGTATCCAGTGAAACTATCACTCAGGAATGAAGGGGGAAATCAAGACATTTTTATGTGAAGGAAACTAAGAGAAAGAATACGTTACCAGCAAACCTACCCTGAAATAATGGCTAAAGGTAGTTCTCTAAAGAGAAGGAAAATGTTAACAGAAGAAGGCATGGGTCTTTAGAAAAGGAAGGAAAATAATGGAAAGGATAAAAATAAAAGTAAACATAATAAAATGTCCTTCACCTCATGAGTTTTCTAAATCATATTTTGTCGTTGAAGCAAATGTTGTTATACTATCTGATGTGAAGTGCAATGATTATGGAGAAAATACTTTAGAAAATTATATTTGAAAAGTAGGGAGGTTAAAGAGACTTAAATGGATTCAGTTTTCTATCCTTCACTGAAAGTGGTAAAATGTCAACATAGGTAGGCTATGATAATTTATGTATATATATAGTAAGACTTAGAGCAACCACTAAGAAAACTATTCAAAGTAATATGCTCAAGAGCACTAGAAATAAACAAAACGCAAATCTAAAAATTGTTCAAATAACCTACAGGAAGTCAAGAAAAAAAGAACCCAGAGGAACAAGAAACAGAGAATAAACATAAAATAAATACAAAAATTGAAGACTTAAGCCCTAAAAATTCAATAATTACTTTTTTTTTTTTAAGACACAGTCTCAAGCTGTCACCCTGGATAGAGTGCTGTGGCGTCATAGCTCACAGAAACCTCCAACTCTTGGGTTCAAGCGATCCTCTTGCCTCAGTTTTTCTGTTTTTAAAAGGAGGGAGGGCAGGGGGCGGGGGAGGGTGGGTATCTCGGTTTTGCTCAGACTGACCAAGCAATCCTCCTGCCTCGGCCTCCCAGAGTGGAATGCTAGGATTACAGGCATGAGCCTCCGTGCCCAGTCAATTTCTTTTTCAATTTTTTTTAAAAAAGGTATGTTTATTAAAACTTCGAAGTGGGCAGCAGCTGTGGCTCAAAGGAGTAGGGCACTGGCCCCATATACCAGAGGCTGCGGGTTCAGGCCCTGCCTGGCCAAAAACTGCAAAAAAAAAAAAAAAAAAACTTTGAAGTTGTCCAACAATTTATTAATGTCAGAAATAAATATATTAACACACACACACAAATCTAGAAGAGGACGGGGTGCAGCGCTCACAGGACCTTCTGCTTCTCTGTGCGGGAGCCTGGCTCCCTCCAGCCCATGCTCCCTGGGGTCCTGGACTGCTCGGATGCCTTGGATGCCTTGTTCTAGAGCCGCTGAGGGAACTTGGACCCAGAGCTCTTGCTGGGGGCTCAGTTCGCCCCTATCACCATAGCACCGAAGAGTCTAGGCATTCCGCTGCCGAATGGGCCCTGTCGGCCTGAAAGCAAGAAAGGCTCTTTTCAGTGAGACTGGAACATTCAGCGTTAAGTCCAGGATGACTTTTGTCAGTTCTTCAGGACACCCTTACCACTAGCTTTTTAGAGAAGATTGCTGGTCCAGGCTTTTATGTCATGCTTTTTAGCAACAGTCTTCATCTATTTCTGGACACAATTTATTATGAATGTTTAAAATGTTAACCCATTATCACCTGCCTAACTGACTGACTAATGATTGGAGGTGAGAGAACAGGAACTGAAGTAAACCATCTTCTGTGGGACATTTTTACCTGAATGTGCACAAGGAGTCCTGAGGTGATGAGCTGGCCAGTGTTTTAACTCAAGTAATCAGAGGTGTTTGGGGAAGGACAGAAATGGCTCTTCTTTGAATGGAGAACTAGAGACTCATTGCTCTAAAGAATTGCAGAAGAAATTGCATTCCATTAAATGAAAATATGGTGCTATTTGCTAAATTTGTCTAAGGGTGAATACAAGCCTCTCATCTATCCCTGACTTCATGTGCTGCTGCTAATTTTAGCTACGGCCATGGTTTAAGGGCAAAATGATCCCCAAATTCATCTAAGTCTCAGTTGAACAAGATGTCATATTAAAACCTTTTGAAAGGAATTCTTTGAAATCTAAATCCTTTGAATTCTAGTTTCTGGGACTTCTAGATTTTTTTGTGTTAATATATTTATTTCTGACTTTAATAAATTGTTGGGTAGGTTTGGCACCCATAGCACAGTGGTTATGGTGCCAGCCACATACACCAAGGGTTGTGGGTTTGAACCCAGCCCAGGCCAGCTAAACAACTGCAACAAAAAAATAGCTGGGTGTTGTGGCAGGCACCTGTAGTCCCAGCTACTTGGGAGGTTGAAGAAAGAGAATTACTTAAGCCCAAGAGCTTGAGGTTGCTGTGAGCTGTGATGGCATAGCACTCTACTGAGGGTGACATAGTGAGACTCTGTCTCAAAAAAATATTGTTGGGTAACTTCAAAGTTCCAATAATTACTTTAAATGTATGTGGTCTAAATTCATCAATTAAAAGATATCTGCAGAGTAGATTTAAAAAACATGACCCAACTATACACTATCTATAAGCAATGCACTTAAAATGTAACAAGATAGTTTGAAAATAAATGGATGGAAAAAATATATTATGCAGACCTTAGTCAAAAGAAAATAGAAGTAGTGATATTAATATCAGGCAAAGTAGACTTCAGAGCAAAGAAGAATACTAGACACAAAGAAGGATATCACATAACAATAAAATGGTCAAACCACTGAGAAGACCACCAAGGAACAGAGCTGCTAAATATTTGAGCAAATTCTACAGAGCCAAAAGAGAAATAGACTAGTCCACAATAATAGTTGGAGACTTCAGTATTACCCTTAGCAACTGATAGAATTGCTAGAAAGAAAATTAGCAAGGATATAGAAGATCTTAACACAATTAACTGGCAGGATCTAATTAACATATATAGAACATCCCACCTAAACACAGCAGAATACACATTATTTTCAAGTGCCCATGGGTTGTAAAACAAATTTTAACAAATTAAAACAATAGAAATTGAATAGAATGTGCTACTTGACCAAGAAGGAATCCAGCTAAAAATCAATTAACAGGAAGATAAAAGAAAAAATCTCCAAACAAGTGGAAACTAAACAGTACACTTAATAATCCATGGGTCAAAGAAGCACTCTCAAAGAAAATTTAAAAATACATTGGACTGAATGAAAATAAAAATATAGCATATCAAAATATGTGGGAAGCACTTAAAGTGGTACTGAGAGGAAATTTTTAGCACTCAATATTTATATAAGAAAAGAGAAAAAATCTCAAGTCAATAATTTAAGTTCATACCTTAAGAACCTAGGGGGAAAAAAGAGCAAGATAAACTGGAGGAAAACAGAAGGAAGAAAATAATAAATATGAGAGTGGTGTATATCTTTTTATTTTTATTTTTTATTTATCTTATTTCATTTTTTAGAGACTGGGTCTAGCTCTATCACCCAGGCTGCAGTGCATTGCCACAATCCCACTTCACTGCAGCCTTGAACTTTGGAGCTCAGGTGATCTCCTGCCCCAGATTCTTGGGTGGCTAAGACTATAGGTGTACAACACCTGCAAAAAGAATTTCAAATGTCTAGGAATATACTTAGGGAAGGAAGTGAAAGATCTCTACAAGAAAAACTACAAAACACTGATGAAAGAAATCCTAATTGACACAAACAAATGGAAAAATATTACATGCTCGTGGGTGGAAAGAATCAATATTGTTAAAATGACCATATTCTCAAAGCAATCTACAGATTCAATGCAATTCCTATCAAAATGCCAACACCATTTTTCAAAGACTTACAAAAAACAATCCTAAAATCCATATGGAAACAAAAAAGAGCCTGGATAGCCAAAGTTATCCTAAGCAAAAAGAACAAAACTGGAGGCATCATATTACTTGACTTCAAATTATACTACAGGGCTATAGCAACCAAAATAGCATGCTATTGTTACAAAAATCAATACATATCTCAATGGAACAGAATAGGAAACCCAGAAATAAATCCACATACCTGCAACCAACTGGTCTTTAACAAAGTTAACAAAAACATACACTGGGGAAATGGCACCTTATTCAATAAATGGTGCTGCGGGCCAGATTCAGTGGCTCACGTCTGTAATCCTAGCACTCTGGGAGGCTGAGGTGAGTGGATAGGTTGAGCTCAGGCATTCAAGACCAGCCTGAGTAAGAGAAAGACCCTTTATCTACTAAAAATGGAAAAAAAAAAAAACAATTAGCGGGGCATTGTGATGGGTGCCTGTTGTCCCAGTTTCTCAGAAGGCTAAAGAAAGAAGGATTGCTTCAGTCCAGGAGTTTGATGTTGCAATGAGCTATGACACCACAGCACTCTACACAGGGAAACAGTGAGATTCTGTCTCAAAAAGAAAGAAAGAATGAAGGGAAGGAAGGGTGGGAGGGAGGAAAGAAGGAAGGAAAGAAGGAGGGAAGTAAAGACAGAAGGAAGGGAGGGAGGGAGAGTGGGAGGAAGAATAAATGGTGCTGGGAAAACTAGTCATTTGCCGAAGAATGAAACTGAAGCTGGACACAGTGGCTTATGTGGGTCATCTAGCACTCCGGGAGGCTGAGGCGGATGGATTGCTTGAGCCCAGCAATTCGAGGCTATACTGTGCTATGATTATGCATGTGAATAGCCAATGCTTTCCAGCCTGTGCAGTAGAATCTATTAAAAACAAAAGTCAGCAATATCAGGAATGAAATAAGGGTATCACAGTCTGTAGCCATTAAAAGGATAACAAAGGAATACTACAAACAACTCTACAGTCATAAGTTCACATGCAGAAATGTGTGGCACGCAAATATTTATGGTACCTTTATTTGTAATAGCCAAAAACTGGAAAATACTTAAATGTTCTTCAATAGGTGAAATACCGAACAAACTGCAGTACAGCTGTACCACCGTGTCATACTACTCAGCACTGCATAGGAACTAATTCCTGATATAGGCATTAACTCGGATGTACCTCAAGGGAATTATGCTTGGGGGGGGGGGGAAGCTAATCTCAAAAGGTTATGAACTGTATAAGTCCATTTATACAACATTCCCCAAATGGCAAAACTATTATGATAGAGAACAGATTAATGGTTGCCAGAGATGGAGGAGAGGGGCTGGGTGTGCCTGTAGAGGGATGACACCAGAGTTTTGTGTTGATGGTACGGTTGACTATCTTGATTATGGTGGTGGTTACACCAATCTTCATATGTGTTATAATTGCGGAGAGCTAGACACCCACACACAAATGCGTAAATAATTAATAGAATTTGAATGAGCCTTATTTTTATCATCTATAAAGAGGACCCCAGAGGGTTGCTGGGGTGAGTCAAAGATATAAAAAAAAAAAAATGCTTAGAAGTACACCTCCTGGCAGATAGTAAAAGCGTAATACAGGTGCAAGTAGTAGTAGTTTTTATTATTACTATTATAATTTTACCACCCACTTCTAGTGGTAGCCAATACCCAGAAGCCATGGTTTGGGGTTTCCCTCCTTATTGTTTATATAAATCCAAGTAAGGCTGGTCTTTTCTGTCTACGTCCTCTCAAAAGCTTTTGCGAAAATCTTCAGGTTTCAAGTAAAAATTTACTTGTTTGGGGTCTGGCCTGTGGTTTTGACTGAATTTCACGCTGATATTTGGGTTCAGACATAGCCGAGTTCAAAGTGAAATTTAAAGGGGCAGGTACCCTTTTATGCAACGACAGCCGAAGAACCTTTGCAAAATGGAAACAGCTACGTTTGCACACATCTTCGGTCAGTTTGCTTTGTTAGGCCAGACGATGCCGTCTACACGGATGGCTACGGGGAGAGAAGAAGCACCTTCCTCTATCCAGTATTACCCTGGGCGAGAAGGAGAGAGAGATGGTTGTAGGAAGGGTGAACACCAGATCTCGTCCTGCTCAGTGTCTGCAGGGTGGACCAAGTCACCTTCAGGCACTTTCCTTTAGTCAGAGGCCTGTTTGACTGCAGCTGTAGGTGGGCGGGGGTAAATGGAGATGCCTCCTCCCAACCTCTCAGATGGGAAGGAACCGGGGAAACACGCAGACCTGCCAAAAGCACAGGAAATCCGCGATGTAAAGTGTGAAACGCAAGTCAACAGTGTTATAAGTTCTACAACTGTAACAACAGTGTTGTAAGTTCTACAACTGTAGAGCAATAAAAAATTGTTCATGGAGATGGAGAGTTAAAATTCAACAGCGTCATGTTTAAATAATCAGCACTCCCACATTTCAGGCATTATACCCACAAATCAGGGTATATATTTACCAATGAAAATCCCTTTCTGGGATGCCTTCTGGGTATAGCGCCGTAGATATATACTTTTTAAAAAAAAAATTATTTCAAAATATTAAGGGGGGTGCAAATGTTTTTGTTACATGGATGGATAGTATAATCTTGAAGCGACAGTTTGGGTGTGCCATCACCGAATAGTGCACATTGTACCCAATAGGTAGAATTTTTTATTCCTCACCCCCTCCCACTCTCCGCCTTTTTAGTTCCCGATGTCCTTTACACCACTTTGTGACCATGTACGCCCATCATTTAGTTCCCACTTATTAGTGAGAACAGGGATGCACACCTTTTAAATGTCATGATAAATAGCAATTTTGTCAGTAGTCAAGAAATAAAGCCCCGGGCAAATGGAAGGTCTGGGAACATCTGTTCATGGAAAATAATTGAGCATACTGGTCAAAGGAGCCTGCGAGCATAAAATAGATTAGGAGGGTTATTGCTCTATATTGTTCACGAGTTTTAATTTTTCAATTTTCATGGACATTTTGTAATGTGTTGCCTGATAAGGTAATTAGGAGTAAAAACAAAAGTACCAGATCATGCCCCTTTCATCCCAGCTAAATGCACGCTCCTGAGTTTGCTCAAATATCACTTCCCCAGGGAAACCAGCTCTGACCTTTCCTCAGCCCCATTAGGATGAAGCTCTGTGGGACCTCAGAGTCCCTCCCTCCTTTCCCCCAGAGCGCACATCACATTTATAATTAAATAACAGATTGTGTAATTGTTAGCTTTGGTGCTTTGGTTTTCTGCTAGACAAGGACTGTGTCCAGCTTAGTCACTGCTTCCCAGGGACTCCTAGCTCAGAACCTGGCACGTAGTGGGTGCCCAGTTAGTATTTCTAAATTCAATTTCCCCACCTATCCTTTATCTGAACTAGCTTAATTGGTTTCTGTTCCTTGCAAACAAGAAACTTGAGTAGAACACAAAGGAATAAATAAAAACTCAAAATCTCTGAGAAAGCTCGGCACACGTTTCTTTCCTCGAGTTAATTTACACAAAGATTCATTCCGTTTGTAACACTAAAGGCCTGCGTTTCAGACCTGGGCGCTTGGATGACTAGGTGTGCTCCTTCTTCTCGGCCTCAGCATAAACTGTTACACTGCTCCCCCTTTTCTCACCTCCAGTCTAGTTTCATTTTTAGGTTGCTAATCTGACCTTTAGCTTTAGAAAAAGAGGCACTTAATGCAAAGAGAAAGTAGGTATTTTCCCCAGATGTTATTACCAAAGTAAGACAACAGCAATTCTTAGATTCTCTGTAGCGAGGGACCTGATAGCCGGCCGAGGTCCCTGTTCCTTACACATATACCAGAATGTAATCCATCCTTATCCCGGAGCCAATTTTTCTTAGAATAGTGAGGCTGTGGTGTTTGTTGAGAAAAGAATGGTGTTCTTTTATGCTTCTTCCATGAAACCCAAGGGCTTAGCGAACACCAGACTTTTGAATATATTATTTAATAATTACTGTACTGAATGAGGTCTTTTGTCCCATTTCGTTCAGTATTTAACACATGCAACCAGTTTCCTTCTCTCCCATCACCTGCAGTTTTCAGGCAGAACTTGAAAGCACTGTGCCAGGGCTGCTGTAGAGCAAAAGCCTGTAAGGAGTGGGAGGCTGCACTAGTACCCCAGCACCCACTCCGCAAGGCATTATTTCAAAGATTACACAAACTCACAAATAGTGCTCACTATGTTGGCAACATGTTTTAATATATAAGAAGACATAATTTTCTCCCTTGTTTCCAAGAAGGATGGCTGCTCCTAGTTGTCTTTTGATTTCAGTATAAGATGATACATCACCTCCTCCAGGAAGCCTTCCTCTACTTCCACCAGCATGATATCCTCTTCTGTGCTCCCATAGCAGTTCTGGCAGGCTCCACTGAGCACCTGACCCTGGGCCTTCTTCTTCCTATTTCCCCCTAGACTGAGAGTCCATGAGGGTAAGAACCACTTTTTCATTCAGTCAATTCTGCCCTATCTTGTCTCTGGGCCTTCATTCCTAATTATTCTTCAGGGGTTTGCTCAGGCACCTACGTTCTAGTGAAGACTGTATTAACACTTTCCCATGCTCCCCCACCCTGAACTGTAATCCCACACCCATGCAGCCCACTGGATTTACTTTAATCATCTATTTGCTAGTCTGTCTCCAGTGGTGTAATGGTAAATGTTTAATAACTGATTTTTGGAAAGGAAAACAAATTCCTAGTTTGGAGTGATTGCCCATTTCCACGGTGTAAATACTCCTACCATGGCCAATTACAACCTGCCAACATGATGTCACACAACATTGAGTTGGAGAGAAATGCCATTGCATACTATTTGTATTATACTGTCATAATAATCTCACAAGCATAGATAATAATAAAAGGCAGTAAAATTTTTAGGAACTGACATTTGGGGGGTATTTATGACCTTGGTTTTAAATATATTTTAATTGTACATTTTTATAAATTTACTTTTAATAATTGTGTATTTCACAACCGATTTGCAAAATTTCTGAACATTTATCAACTCTCATGAATTAGTAGGAACCGGCTTCAGCACAACACCATCTGTCTTCCTGAGCAGACTATGAACTTGACAACTAGACTGGGACTGTCTTGTTCCTCATCGCCCCCACCCCCAGCACCTAGTACAGAGGAGGCACTAACTAATGTTCATTGGAGTCAGCCAGGCATATCCATGCTTTTGTCTTCACTTTAGAAAAAGTAAGAGAGAGCTCAGTGTGCTGTTCAGCCACAAAGGCCACTTGGCAAATGTTCTAGAGGAAGCCATACCAATGTCAGCTAAGAACAAGGTCAGATCTCTGTCTTCTATAGGACCTCCCTGCCAACTTCTTGCATGTTAAGCTAATGTGCTGCTCCCCATTGAGAAACTGAGTGAGGCTCTGCTAAGTGTTTTATCTTTCCTTGAGGGCTTAGCACCAGCTTTCCTCCTAAAGAAGCAAGCAATATAGTACAGGTCTTATCTTAATGCCAGAATCAACACCAAATCCCATTAGGCAAAAGAGAACTCTTGCCTTTTCAAGCCTCAGACACTGACCCAATTATTTCAAGATCCATTAGGGCTCACTTAATTCCAACCCAGTAGGAGAATTTAGGCATTTCCCTGAGGTTTCCTGTAATGGTTTTAACTGTCCTAGAATACCAAGCTAGCCACCAGCAGGATAAAAACACAAGAATAGTTACAGTGTGTTTGAAGCTAAGGTAGACTTACCAGCTGCAGTAAGCCTACCTTTCAACTACTGGTAGAATCCTACAGAAATCAACTTTTTTTCCTTACCTAGCAGTGAATATTCGCCAATAGAAATGAACTTTTAATAATCACAGCCATGGCCAACATGCCATGCATGTTTTCTACCTCTATGCCAAGCACCATGTGAGGCCATCCTCATAGACTAATTAATGAGGCCTCATATAAAGTCCTCAACCAGCAGCTCCTCATTTAAATTGTCAGTTTGCTGGGGCTTTTGCCAATTCAGTAAGACTACACTGTGGTTGGGATCAAAAGGTTCTGCTTCATTAAACATCAAAATACTGCCATGGCTCTCTAAGAAATCACACTTGGGAGAAAAGTGTCCCCTCGGCGACTGGTTTCCTTTTTGCCAAGATGGTGCCATTCAATCTGGCAGGCGATGTGGCTTCTTCCTCAATGAGTGTGCCCAAGTCACCCTGAATCACTCTACTGTGAAGCATGGCAGAAACAGATCCCATGGGCTCAGCTTTGCCCTTCTCTGACATGGCCCTTCTCTGACATCCGTTCAGAGAGTTAAAATTCATTGTTTTTTCAGGGCAGTGGGTGACATTACTCACGGTCCCCTACAGATCTTCAATAGGTTGACATTTCAAATCATTTGAATAAATCAAAGCGACAGAGGCACCTTAAGTTGCTGAGTTGGGTAGATGATTACAGAGACTGAAAAAGACATTTTCATTTTCTCGCTGATAGGCAAAATAAGTAAATTTTGAAAAGGAAGTGGGATACATTGTGGGGGGAACCTTCTCAGGGAAAGGGCTGCAGTGGTACTTCTGTCTTGGCCGGTAATAAACTGGTGTGGAAATGTTTCAAAGCTATCCATCAGGTGTACCTTAAAAGCCCAATATATAGAACCCAATGCCCTTGCTGAAAACAAGAGAACCCTGATTGGGTAAATCCTAACCCGAGTATAGAAGCTCTCTGTGTCACCTGGAGAAGTGAATTCAGTTTTCCCTAAGTGAAACTTGAGCCTTGGTCCCCCATGGCTGTTGCCCCATATCTCTTCCTACAAAAGGCCATTGGTGGAAACACAGTTTAGTTGTTCTTCTGTTTGTATGCAGAAACTGCCTAACCGTAATTCTGCTCTCAAGCTGCTTGTTCAAAATGTATTTCACACCTAGTGGTCTAGTAACTAAAATAAACCAAAATGTGTTTCAAGGATTTGGAGAGTGGGGAAAAAATAAAGCAAGCAAGCCAACTAACAAACAAAAACCCTAAATTGCTCTGCAATTTAGGTCAAAAGTTAGAAAATAGTTGCAAGCCTAATTCAGGAAGGAAGATCTTTTTTATGCTAATCAACTACTAATTATAAAATAGGTGATAACAAGCATTATGAGGAACTAAAAAGGAGGGGGTGGGGGTAGTGCTACTTCATAATTTAGTCACCCTTGATTGGCAAGTGGGCGTTGTAAGATTTGGCACCAAACCCCAGGGAGTCACTGTGTAGCCTGGGTTTCTCTCACTTTGGGCTTTTAGTTTGGACACAGAAGGAGCCAAAAATTAAAGCCAAAAGGGATGATTTAAGAGAGTAACCTGCGAACATGGTTGAGTTCCAAGCTCCTTTGCAAATGGAGGTGAAATAATGAGAATAAACTCCCAAATGCCTGAGGGGAAGGAAACACACAGAAGTCGTCAACTCCATGCCCAAATAATGCCCTTGAGGTAGGCTCTAAGATCCCAGGCATAAGAGGAAGGGCGGCACTAAAGCCATGCTGACACCGAGTCATGACATTGCCATGGTCAGCCCCCTAGAACTAAGTCAGGGGAAGTGTGTTTGGGGCCTAGGAAGTACAGTCGCGTGTTGCTTAAAGGACAAGCACAGGTTTGGAGAAATGCATCCTGAGGTGATTTTGTTGCACAAACATCACAGAGTGTATCGTCACACACCTAGATGGTCTAGCCTAGTACACTAGACTCGCCTAGGCTCTATGTCCAGTCTATTGCTCCTAGGCAACAAACCTGTACAGCCCCTGCCTGTGCTGAATACTGTAGGCAACTGTAATGCAGCCCAGTGTAATGCGTGGCATTTGTGTATCTAAACAGACATCTATGGGTACGGTATAAATATGGTATAAATGATAAAAAATGCCACACCAGTAGAGGGCACTTCCTATGGATGGAGCTTACAGGATTGGAAGCTTCTCTGGGTGAGTCTGTGAGCGAGTGGTGAGTGCACGTGAAGGCCTAGGACACGGCTGGCTGTACACCCTTGTAGATTTTATACACACCGTACACATAGGCAACATTACATTTCTCTTTAAAATTTTCTCTCTTGTATTTTTATTGTTGAGCATTCATTGAGGACAACTAAAATTTTCTTTCTTAAATAATAAACTTCCCTTAGCCTACTATAATTTTTTACTTGATAAACTTTCAGATGTGTTTTTAACTTTCTTATTTATTTTTTGAGACAGTCTCACTCTATTGCCTGGGCTAGATTGCAGTGGTAGCATCGTAGCTCACTGCAATGTCACACTCCTAGGCTCACAGATCCTTCCACCTCAGCCTCTTGAGCAGCTGGGACTACAGGTCTGCACCACCACGCCTGGTTATTTTGTTCTATTTTTAGTAGAGACCATCTTTCTCAGGATAGTCTTGAACTCCGGACCTCAAGGGATATTCTCGCTTCAGCCTCTCAGAGTGCTAGGGTTATAGGCATGGACCACCATGCTTGGCCCTTGCTTTTAACTTCTTCACTCTTTTGCAATAACACTGAGCTTAAAACATAGACACATTGTACAGGTGTACAAAAGTATTTTGTTTATATCCTTATTCTCTAAATGTTTTTTTTTGTTTTTAATTTTTTTTTTTTACTTTTTAATTTTTGTTGTTGTTGTTAAAAGCTAAGACAAAAATGCATGCATTAGCCTAAGCCTATAGAGGGTCTGCATCCTCAATATCACTGTCTTCCGGCAGCACCTGTAGCTCAGTGAGTAGGGCGTCAGCCACATACACTGAGGCTGGCAGGTTCAAACCCAGCCTGGGCCAGCTAAGATCAACAATGACAATTGCAACAAAAAAATAGCCAGGCATTGTGGCGGGCACCTGTAGTCCCAGCTACTTGGGAGGCTGAGGCAAGAGAATCACTCAAGCCCAAGAGTTAGAAGTCACTGTGAGCTGTGACACTACGGCACTCTATGGAGGGCGACATAGTGAGACTCTGTCTCAAAAAAAAAAAAATCACTGTCTTCCACCTTCACCTATTGTCCCACTGCAAGCTCCCACATCATATGACAACAATGCCTTCTTCTGGGATACCTCCTGAAGGTATTATGATGCACCTGTCTCAAGGACATTCATTCATTCATTCATAATTGCCCAAACATGGGAACAACCCAATTTCCATCAACTGATGAACAAAGTAAATGCAGTGTGTCTATGCATTGGAATATTTTTCAGCCATATAAAGGAATGAAGGACTGACATGTGCTACAACATGGGTGAACCTTGTGTATATTATGCAAAGTGGAAGAAGTCAGTCACAAAAGACCGTATATTGTCCGTTGCATTTATATGAAATATCCCGAGTGGGCAAATCCCAAGCAGACAGAATGGAGATTAGTTGTTTCAGGGGCTTGGAGGAGATGAGTATGGAGATATTACTGTCAACATATGAGACAGATTAACTTTGGACAAGTGGGACAAGGATGAGTAAATTCAAGCAAGGTGCTAAGCGTTGCTGAAGTAACATCTGATTGGTTACCCTTGCTGAAGGAAGAGGAAAAACCTTTCCGACTCTCTATGCAGAGTCCACTCTGACTCTTCTGAGGAGCGATGAAATGTCTTAAAACTAGGGTTGTTTGGGCCTTTGTGAATTTACTTAAAAGCACTGCATTGTACACTTCTAAAAGGTGAATATTATAGTATATGAATTATATCTCTATTAAAAAAAGAATGATTTCCAAGTTCTCACCTTGGCTGGCTGAGTTAATGATAGTGTCATAAAATAATGGAGAAAACACACGTAGGGGACCACATATGGCAGGGTCTGGTGCTCTGCAGGCCTCTGGGTGCCCAGGCCCAGTAGATAGGTCATGATGCTGAGGCTGGAGCTTGGGGAAAGGTCTTAGCAGGAGGTGGAGACTTTGGAGTCATCAGCTTGAAGACAGATGGTCACAGATGTTGTGGGAAAGGATGCAACCTCTTCAGAAAAGAGTGGAGTGTGTTAGGGTGTTGGGCCATGGAAGGATCCCTGGGAGACACTAACCTTTAGCAGGTGATAGAACAGTTGGTGAAGGAGTCAGAAGAGGAGCTGTCAGAGAGATTTGAGCCAAATCAGCAAAGTGGAAGAAGGGGCTTGTCAGGGCATCTCAGAGCACTGCCATAGAGAAAAGCACCAACATCAGTACTGCTACATAATCGAGTCTCTGTGTACATTCCTGGTACCGACCCATGCTGCCTCTGTTTTGCAGACACGAATAAGATGAATTTTGTTCAAAAACAAACCCTGAGAATACTTTTTTTTTTCTTTACAAATCCTGGTCCCCTGACAGTTTCCTTCTGCCCCTGACCCTACAAAGGTAGATATTACCCCTCTAGGGAAGAATTAGTTCCCCCACTCTCTGCAACCCCATTACTCCGGTGAGTACTCTTGGAGAAAAGAAGGGGTATTGTTTCTGGAGGACTGAAATATACGCTGGCTGAGTGGACTCTGCATAGAGAGTCAGAAGGGTTTTTCCTCTTCCTTGGGCAAGAGTAACCAATCAGATGTTACTAGCACCTTCCTTGAATTTACACATCCTTGTCACACTTGTCCAAGGTTAATCAGCCTCATATGTTGATGGTAATATTAAGAGCCCACATTTATTAAGTGTTATTATGTGGCTAGCATAAGCATTCACTCATTTAGTCCTTATAATCTTCTAAGTTAATTGCTGTTGTCCTGCCCATTTAAAAGATGGTGAAAATGAGGCACAGAGAAGTTAAGTAATTTTCCTGATGCTGGACAGTGGTAGCATCAGACTTTGGTCCCAGGCAGCATGATTCTAGAAGCAATTGGCCTTATCCATTAACCTACCACACAGTGTGGTGCAGCAGTCTAGAGAGTGGATTCAAAGTCAAACAGTCAAGTCCAAGTCGCTATAACCTAGAAGCGAGCTGTATTACATTTGGCAACTCATACATCCTCTCTGAGCCTTGATTTCCTAATCTATGCAATGTGACTATTACTATTATTAATAACTGCCCTGCAAAGCTCATAGGATTGCTGTGATGAGCAAATGAGATGAAAGGCATACCAAGTGGACTGCTCAAGCAGTAAAACTCTGTGCTTGTATTTCCAGAACCCCACTGGGCAGTTGCCACAGAGTAGGAACCCAGTACCACTGATTGAGGGAGCCTCTTTCAACACTTACTACATTTTATTGCAATTCTCTATATGAGAATCTGTCTTCCCCACTAGACTGGGCTTGCGAAGAATGAGGACAAGGACTTGTCATCTCTTTCTCCATGGCACTTAGCTCTGAACCTGGCACTGAGAGGGCACTCAAAAAATGGTACTAGTTAGTGGCCATGATTATAGTAATGGGAATAATAGGAGAAATCCCAGCTGCAACTCTGAATTAGTCACTTTCTCTGTGACTACAGCAATGGCCTGCGGCCAGCAGAGAGCAGCAGAGACCCCAAAACATATATTAATGTTACACTCCATGTAAGCCCTGGTGCCTGTACCTTGCCCAGCAATTGCCCCTCTGTAAAGGGGTGGGAATGGCGCTTGGCTTGACTAAAATGTGCTTCCTCATTACCTAAGCAGTTCGCGAGTTTTGTCCTGAAACTAGGGCAACAGGACCAGTTTTAGTCACCAAGGCTATTCCCAGTGCTAACTAAGCCACAGCGTCCATGAAATCTGAAACTCTCCAGGGAAGGACAGTATAAAGGGCGCATACCACTTCCTTCAGGCAGAGCTACATGCCTTAGCCAAAAAGGTCTTAGAGAAATTTGAAAGAATTCCTCGCTTTAGAATATTGAGAACGGACTTCTACTTTCAAAAACCAAAAACCAAAAAATAGTGCTTGTGAAGGTCCCCTAGATAAAACAGTCTAGCTACACATTATTTTGATGCTCTACAGTTAAGTCGAGAGCCAAATGAAGCCTCCACATCTCCAAGTCAGGAGTCATTAAAGCAGTTGAATAGATGGTAATTATTTTAGGTAGCAATGGGAAGAAAGGGCCAGCATACTGGTAAAATGGCCTGTTTACGTCTACTAACTGATGGGCCAACCTTATTATGTTTTCCATTTAACACCAAAATGCTGAGGGAACTAATGGACTTTCAAGAGAAAGCAAAAGCTTTTCTATTTATTTACTTTATTCTTCAGCTTTTGCAGGTTTCCATTTTAATATCCCTTAATTACTTTACAGAAGTTGAGTACAGGCTTTGGAGTCAGACAAAACCAGGCTCGAATCCTGGCTCTACAGCTTACTAGCTACATGGGCCGGGCCACTTACTAAACCACTCCAAGATTTAATTTTCTTATCTCTATAGAAAAGAACACACCAATTGTTGCCTGAAGGGTTACTGTGATGATTCAATGAGATGATGCATCTAAAGCACTTAGCCCAGAGCCTGCTGCATGATGAGTGCTCCATAAATCCTAGCCTTTATTACCCAAACATTGTAAAAATTCTAAAAACACACGGGCACACACGTACGCATGCACGCATACACACAATTATGAATTTACCTTGCAGACAGGCAATGGTAATGATAAAATTCTCAAAATGAGCCCTGGCAAAGAAATAAGGCTGGGGGGAGGGACGAGAAAGTATAGGAGATGGACTTTCAGCCTTTGTCTATCTGAACCTAAAGGCCGTACATCTAATCACTAGAAAACTAAGCCTCCTCCTTTCAACTTTGTTCTGGAGGAACAATGTACTCTTCCCTCCAATCTTAGGTGTCAAGGCCTTGGTGTCAGGGGATGCTTTACGCCCGTTTGGAGGTTCATTCCTGAGCCCACTACTCTGGGGTTGGTTCCTGGGAATGTGCTATTTGCCTAAGGTCACACAATTGTTTGAAGGAGGACAGCTGGAGACAGAGTGGTAAATCCATACTATTCCTTAGCCTCCACCTTGTATTTCTGAAACACAGATTAGTGTTTCGTCCACTTGATCACGCACAGACGTGGCATTGGTGATGCAGTGATGGTCAGGGCAGCTCCCATTCACAGTCCAGGAAGGAAGAAAGATAAGGAAACAATCAACTGGGATAAACACAAAGTGACCGGTACTATGACCTGCTATCACGGAGATAGGAAGGCCCACGGTGCTGGGGAAGCTTGGGGGAGGGCGGATATTCCAGGCTCGAGAAGATACAAAAGTTCATTTTTTTACTTCATTGGCCAAGGGTAATATCAACTGGGCAGTGGCATAATGTTATTTTAACTTTATTTTTTGAAACAAAGGTTTACTTAACTAGGTCACTTGTGCTAGGCACGATAAAATACAGAGATGGTTCCAAAATGATCATTACCTTGCTGAAAGCCGGTTCTTTCCTTTAGGAAGTGGGTGGCAATGTCGCTCTTCAGTTTATTCAGAATTATCACTTCCATTAGCTTCCCGTCACAGGTAATCAAGTCTGACAAATTAATTCATTGGTTGCATTTCTGGCCGGGGAAAACATCCATTGATTATTTGTTATTTTTGTATCACAAAGGGTGTTGGCTCATGAGCAGGAAAGGGTACCTGAATTTTTGAAACCTCCTGCATGGAGTTAGCTAATGGAGTCTTGAAGATTGAACATCCTTCATCTTTTGAGGATGAAGTCAAGAAGTCAAAGTCAATGTCAGTGATAAGAACAGATGTGTTAATACTGAAAGTTGCTCTACCTGCCGGGGTGCAGAGCACTTAGGTAGGAAATATTAAATTGCTTTGCTGGAGCGCTGAGACATTCCTAGCTGTGTGTTTGGGGAAATATTCAAACGGTGCTCTTATTATTCCCCCTAGAATGTCCCACCTCAGTACCTCTTGGGTATAATTTCTGGCACTCTTTCACTGGTTTGGAAGACAACACTGCTTCATTTTATGTTTTCCGTTTACTTGCTCTCATGTTCCTCTCTTGCTGTTTCTGTTGAGGGGCCTCTTAAAAAATCCATCCTGGAGCTTTCAAACCTGCATTTCCTCCTGAGTCTTTGGGTCCTGTCAGAGGAACGTAGGCTTATGTACCTTAAAGATCAGAAAAGAGTAATGATCAACAGATTTCATGATCAGAAAAAATCATGATTCTGATTATCTAATGAAATGCAACAATGCTTCCTGCTAGGCCTTTAGTGGGTCATTTGGGAAAAAAACCCACAATGATTAGGTTCAAACTGTAACTGTGAGTATGAATTTCTACTCTGGGTGGAGTTTGACCATCTCGTTTGACAGGTTATCTAGAAACTGCTCAGAGGAACTGCTTCATGTCCCCTGGGAGCTTAGCTCTTTGGTAATGAATTTAATAGGCTATAGGAATTCATTCCTCTCCCTTGGGAGAATTCTGCAAAGCTTATCTACATTGGAAAGCTTTAATGAACACCTTGCCCAGAATGCCTGCGCTAAGCCATGGCTTTCAGCTCTGGGCCAAGGGAGCTATCCCAATTTGCACTTCTCCCAGCTAGTCTTGAATATTCTCTGTCATTCTCTGGGCACATTGAAGAATATCCTTTCTAACAGGAGGACTTCAGTAATTCAGTCCCCTCTGACTGAGGCTGCCTATCTATTTTGGCCCTCTGCAGCTGGAGTAGAGTGGAAAGAATGTTGACTTTGGACTTAGTCCAACAAGAGCTAAAGTGGAGACTCCACTACTTCCCAGCTGTGTGACCTTACACTAGTGACTTAACCCTTCTGGGCCTCCATTCTCTCATCATTAAAATCAAAATAACAATAGTATCTCCCTGATAAGTTATTGTGAAGGCTAATGAGATAATGCCTGTGAAGTGACATAGGATGCCCAACTGTCCTGGTTTTATTGAAAATGAGGGATTTCCTGCCACATGGGGCTTTTAGTGCTAAAATTAGGTCTGTCCCAGGCAAACCAAGACAGTTGGTCACTCTAGAGGAGTATGAATAAAGTGTTGCCCTTTTTTGTTGTTATCATGAGAATAGCCACCATTTTCAGGCCAGGAGCTCCTCCCTCCACAAGTACATCTGATCTACATCCCTTGCCAGAACCAAGCAACCTGCTGCACTTACATGGATGTCAAGGATTCAGAGTTTTGAATGAAGTGCTGTATGTGTTTCAACTATTACTTTTACTATATAATCTCACATTTTAACAACAGCAGGTTCAGTACTAAACCCTTAAAGAAGATTCCACATTTGTTGAGTGCCTACTCTGTGGACGATACTATGCTAAACTTCAGAGGAAGAATAACGTACTGGGTAAAACAGAATAATAAAACCATAGGTTCTCTTTTTGGTACATTTTAAATAAAGTTTAAAAGGGCACAAATCTTAAGTGGGCAGTTCAATGAATTGTCAAAGAGTGACAATACACATGTAATCAGCACCCAGCTGGGGATATAGAACATTACCAGCACCGCTAAGGGACCCCACTTTGAGGCCCCCTTTCAGCCACTACCCACTTCCTCCAAGGGAAACTTTGACTTTTATTTTTAACTTTACTATATTCTTCCCTGAAACCTCTTTGGTTTGCCTTGGTCTGTATCCCAGGTTAGAGTGCAGTGGTGTGGTCATTGCTCAAATACCTGAGCACTAGTGATCCTCCTGCCTCAGCCCCCTGGGAAGCTGGGACTACAGGCATCTACCACAATGCCTGTCTAATTCTTTCTATTTTCAGTAGAGTTGGGGTCTCACTCTTGTTCAGGCTGGTCTTGATCTCTCGACGACAAGTGATCCTCCTGCCTCCCAGAGAACTATGATAACAGCAGTGAGCCACTGTGCCTAGCCTAGATTCTTATTTATAGTGTTTTTATTACCATTATTTTTCAGGAAGTGTGTAACTTTTAATATTTTCCCTTTCATGCAAAAGTTGTTTAACAGAAGATTTTTTAAATTTCAAAATAGAAGGGATTTTCTGTTTTTTGGTTTTATTTTAAAATTCTAGTTTTATTTCATTCAGAACCATGATGTTCAACACCATAAATTTGTTCTCCCCATTTGTTTTTGAGTTCTACATAAACAGAATCTCACTATGTCCTTTCTTTTTTTCAGAAAAGATAATATACTCTCAAGGTATCAAATTCTTCTGACTTTTGAGTTGGAGATGTTTCTATCATAATTTCAATAGTACTAGAAGTTACTAAGGTTAAACCAGTTAAAGCAGACATATCACCATTAAAATAAGATTTTGGCTGTAATTGAGCCCTTTACCTAATCATTTGTACCCTTGTATTAATCTGAAATTTTAATAAAATCCAAAAAATTAAATCCAAAGGACAATAAAAAGAAGAAACATCTGCAATAGTTTTAAATAACTTCTGTGGGAAATTTTTGCTTGCTTGTTTAATTGGTTGTTTATGGCTATCCAGGATAGACACCTTTTGTCTATCCAGACAAAAGAAAGAAAGAAAGAAAGAAAGAAAGAAAGAAAGAAAGAAAGAAAGAAAGAAAGAAAGAAAGAGAGAGAGAGAAAGAAAGAAGAGAGAGAAAGAGAGAGAAAGAAAGAAAAGAAAGAGAGAAAAAGGAAACAAAGAAAGAAAGAGGAGAAGAAAAGAAGGAAAGAGAAAAAGAAAGAAAAAAAAGAAAAGAAAAGCAAGAAAGAAATTAGATTTGGGGACACAACAATTCCACCTAAAGAGTTGGGAAATTTTTAAAATGTGTCTAAGTTGTCTTCTCTAATATACCTTTTCTGTCACCAGCAAGCTGGAAGTAAACTAGCAGAAGATGAGAATGTAGTGCTTCTTCTCTCGGATGTTACTACAACATATTTCACTTTCCAACTTCACAAAGAACATAAACATAGCGATTCAAATTAAGCACTCTGCCATTTCCTTCAAATTCGAACAAATCATTGCCAGAAAACTAGGTTTTTGTACCATCTAGTGGTACATCCAAATATAGCTGACATGTAAATGTTTAAGTTCACCGTTCCGTAAGAGACTCCATGAGAGCTCAGGTCATTGTAGATTGTTTCCTATGAGAATTATAAGTGCATAGAAATGGTCAGCTCCCTTACGCTTTGCTGTTAGATGAGCTCTGTGGCTGCAATCTGAAGGCTCTAGATCCACGCTGATCACAAGCAATAAATTCACACTGTCAGCGCAAAAAAAATAACATGTTCATCACCTCTGTCTTTTTTTCTTGGACGTTGTTTAAAAGTTCCCAGAAGCCTCTAATAGATCTCAATTTTAATTTTAAATTGCGGCTAAAAACATGTAACATAAAATTTGCCATCTTAATCATTTTCATTTTATTTCTTAAATTTTTGGTTACTATAGACACATAATAGTTGTACATATTTATGGAATACATGTGATATTTCACCTTAAGCATTTATCATTTCTTTATATTAAGAACATTCCAATTCCACACTCCTAGTTGGTTTTTTTTGTTCTACATGACTTAATTTTTTTTTTATTAAATCATGGCTGTGTACATGAATGCAGTCATGGGGTACAGTGCCTAGGGTTTTTTTTTAATATACAATCAATTATTAAGTATAGTCACCTTATTGGGTTCCCAAACACTAGATCTTATTCCTTCTGTGTTTTTGTACCCATTAACCATTCCCTCTTTATAACCATTTTTAAGTATAGAGTGGATTACTGTTAAACATATTCATATTGTTATGCAACACATCTCAAGAATCTTTTCATCTTGCAAAACTGAAACTATACCTGTTAAATAGAACTGCCATTTCCCTTTCCCCCTTGCCCCCTCTTTGAAGAGTAACACTGGGAAAACTCCGTGTGTGTGTGTGTGTGTGTGGTGTCAATCAGGGAAATGTTACTTTTCACATTATATCCTTCTGGCTGTTTGAATTTTTTTTACAAGCCTTGTGTTGCTTCCATGAGAAAATCATTTTTATATCTTACACAGAAAAGGTGGTGTTATCAGGTTGTATTAAGGGCTCACTCACAGACATTCCTATATGCGCCAGTGTATTTATCAAAAGCAGTGATTACCGCAAAAATAAACTGCTGTCTCTTTTCCCCTGCCCACCACCTCAGGAACAGAAGTATGATCCTCAAAGAGTACCGCTCTTATCTTTTTATTAAGTCAATCTCAGACCTGGGTCTGTGTTTGTAACTCATCATCGTTCACAAGCAGAAGTTTCTGAGACCCTCACATGCAGAATTCTATAATCTATAAAAATTAAAAGTTAATTTTTTTTGAGAGAGAGTCTCACTTTGTCACCCTCAGTAGAGTGACAGAAGAAAGAAAGAAAGAAAGAAAGAAAGAAAGAAAGAAAGAAAGAAAGAAAGAAAGAAAGAAAGAAAGAAAGAAAGAAAGAGAAAAGAAAATTTATGGGAAATTTTAAAATGTGTCTAAGTTGTCTTCTCTAATACACCTTTTCTGTCACCAGCAAGCTGGAAGTAAACTAACAGAAGATGAGAATGTAGTGCTTTCACAGCTCACAGTAACCTCCAGCTCTTGGGCTTAGGCAATTCTCTTGCCTCAGCCTCCCAAGCATCTGAGACTACAGGCGCCTGCCAGAATGCCTGGCTATTCTTTTGTTGCAGTTTGGCCCGGGGCTGGGCTCGAACCCGCCACCCTTGGTATATGGGGCCAGTGCCCTACCCACTGAGCCACAGGTGGTGCCCTAAAAGTTAAATTTTTTTAAACTCCAAGGTTATATCAAGGGAACAAAGCCCACCAGGGGAAAGTTGCAGAGAGAGCCCAGCAGGCTAATGAAGAGAGCGCTTCCCTTAGAAAGGGAAGAGCTGGCTCGGAATCCTGGCTCTGTCAAGTTTCAAGCTGTGCGACCTTGGAGGAAATCACTGAACCTCTCTCAGCCTCAGTTTCCTTGTCTGAAAGGTGGGAATAATAACATCTACACGTCCTGAAGATAAAATGAAGTAAGCCATCCACTGGAATGAGTGTAGGTGCTCGGACAACACTGCTTCCCTCCCATCTTCCCATCTGGGTGATAGGTACAAATCTCCCGGAGCCTCAGTTTCCTCAGCGGTCAACCGCAAAGGGTCACTGTGAGGTTTAAATTGTGACAACGTATGTGAAAGCAACTTCATAATAAACATTCAATAAAAGTTTTTAAGAATTCATGTGTATTTCTTCACAAGTTGTAACTGGTCAAGAAAGAAAATGATCACTAAGTACAGGTAATTAGTATTTCCCAAAGAAGGTTATTAACATTTTCCTGAGAAGCAATGATTTTTTCCTAGATCATTTACGTCATTTGTCTGTCTGAAGGCAAGGGCCTAGCCTAGCTCATTTCTTGAGGCTGTGTCTGTTCCCAGGAGTATACGATTCTCTCCTAGTGTTACAAAAGGAACAAGACAGGAAACACGAACTGGGGGGTTATCAGAGAAGCTTCAAGAGAATAGAGCATATTTTGCTGTTTCCCAGTTATCATGACCACTCAGAGATAGCCACTGCTCATCTTTCTAAAACTTTTCTGCATAAGATATATATTAAAATGATTTTCGCGTGGAAGCAACACAGGCTTGTAAAACATTCAAACAGTACAGGAGGATATAATGTGAAAGTAACATTTCCCTATTCAACACCACACACACACACACACACACACGAGTTTTCCCAGTCTAGTTTTCCCAGAGTAGTTTTCCCCCCAAAGGAAACTACTGTTAACAGATTGTTTGGGACTATTGTAGTCTTTAACTACGCATTTCCTATGCACGAGCAAATACATACAGCCTGCATGCACGTACTATATGTGTGTACAAACGTACATCCTGTACACACGTACTGTATGTGTGCACAAACATACATGCATGCATACATACACCCTGTGTTTCAGAGAGCCTTTGTCACGGGGAATATCATGTGATAGAATGTGAACAGTCTTCCCTGGAATTGTGCAACATTGAACAAAGCAACAATTGCACACGCACACACACACACACACACAGACGTCTTTTTATTTTTTATATTTTTATTTTTTCAGATTAATATGAGGGTACAAATGTTTAGGATACATCGTTTCCATTTCTAAGGTAAAGTTCAAATTGTTTTTGAACCCTTCACCTTTCAGCCCTTCAGGGGGCATGCTGAACACCCTCACACTGTACACATTAGGTGAGATCCCAGCTATTGCCCTCCCTCCTCCCCCTCCTCTCCCTCCTCGCCCCTCCCTCTCACTGGACTATACTTGTGTTTTTCTTTCATGTGGGCGTGTAGTAGCTTACATATTGGTTTCATACTAGTACTGAGTACATTAGATACTTGCTTTTCCATTCTTGAAGAATGTGTTCCAACTCTATCCAGGTAAATACAAAAGATGTAAAGTCTCCATCTTCTCTATCACAGGTTTTTAATCTTTTCATGGGTTGGTAAGCACTTGGGATGATTCCACATCTTGGAAATTGTGAATTGAGCAACATCTTACTTTTTAAAAACACAAATGGGGTAATACTCGGTAGACTATTATACAACTCGCCTTTCTCAACTAATGCTATATCTTAGATGTCTTTCCAAATCAGTATACAGAAAGCTATCTGATCATTTGTACCGCTCCCTAGTGTTCAGTCTTATAGATGTATCATAATTGGTTTTGTCAATTTGTTTTTGATAGCAATTGGGGTCACTTCCAAACCTGTGCTGTATTAATTACAAGAACAAACAATATACCTATTTTATTATACATATATATTTTTACAGGTATAAAGTGCACATGTATGTGTGCAGTACACAACTTTTTGTGCTCAACATGCATTTTCACGAATAGATATAGAACTGTAGCAGCATTTTAATACACATTTAATATAATACAGCTGTGTATTATATGGGATGAATGGAACATAATTTGTATAATGAATTTTCTATTGTCTGATATTTGTGTTTTTGATTTTTCACGATTATAAACGATGCCATATTGAACATCTGTGTATTTTAATTGTCAGATATGGTCAAATTTAATCTCCGTGGTTACATCTGTACAGGTAAAGTGCCAGGTCAAAGAGCATGCATATTTTTGAGAGTAGCCACTTGTAGGAAAGACAGTCAATTCTGTCAGGCGGATTCGTGATATCACCTAGGTTGGTGGTTTCCAAACTTGATGTAGTAGGCCAAATAACAGCCCCGACAGTATCCACATCCTAATCCCCCAAGTCTGTGAATACACTGTTACCTGGCGAGGGGAACTAAGTGTGAAGATGCAATTAAGGTTCTTAATCATCTGACCTCAAAATAGGGGGAATATCCTGAATTATCTGGGGCCCAATATAATCACAAAGATCCTTTTTTTTTTTTTGCGACAGAGCCTCAAGCTGTCAACCTGGGTAGAGTGCTGTCGCATCACAGCTCACAGCAACCTCCAACTCCTGGGCTCAAGTGAGTCTCCTGCCTCCGCCTCCCAAGTAGCTGGGACCACAGGTGCTCACCACAATGCCCAGCTATTTTTTTTGGTTACAGCCGTCATTGTTGTTTGGTGGGCCTGGGCTGGATTCGAACCCGCCACCTTAGGTGTATGTGGCTGGTGCCTTAGACACTTGAGCCACAGGTGCCAAGCCCAAAGATCCTTAAAAATGGAAGAAGAAGGCAAAAAAAAGAGTGTCCAAGGGAGATAATGATTATGAAAGAACAATCCAAGTGATACCATGTTTGGAAGCCAATGCCATTTAAAAAAAAAAAAAAGAAAGAAAGAAGAAAAAGAGACACTTTGAAGATGAAGGTAGGAGGCCAGGAGATAAGGGCTGCCTGTAGAGGCCGGAAAGGGTGAAGGAAACAATTCCTTGCTTAGAGCCTCCGGAAGGAATGCAGCCTTGTGGCCACCTTGAGTTATTAACATAAGACTAATGTAGAAGAACTGCTGATATCCAGAATTGTAACATAGTGTTGCTTTAAGCCACCAAGGTTGTGGTAATCTGTTATAGCAGCTAGTGATACATCCAGTTCCACACAATAATAATGGTGGGGTGGGGGTGGGGTGGGGGGAGTGAAGTTCCTTACCCACAGAGATGCTGCTTCATCCAGCCTGATTTTCACCTGCTCATCAACTCAAACACTCCACTCCAGCCAGACTAGTCACCAACTGTTCAATGGGTCTTGGGATTTCTGTCCTCTGTATTTACCCTTAAATTTCTTTTTTTTTTTTTTGAGACAGAGCCTCAAGCTGTCCCCCTGGGCAGAGTGCCGTGGCATTACAGCTCACAGCAACCTCCAACTCCTGGGCTCAAGTGAGTCTCCTGCCTCTGCCTCCCAAGTAGCTGGGACCACAGGCGCCCGCCACAACACCCGGCTATTTTTTGGTTGCAGCCGTCATTGTTGTTTGGCGGTGGATCCGGGCTGGGGATTCGAACCCGCCACCTTAGGTGTACGTGGCTGGTGCCTTAGCCGGTTGAGCTATAGGCACCGAGCCAACCCTTAAATTTCTGCTATAACCTTCTGGCAGCTGGGTCCTGAAGAAAACAGGCACTAAAAGAAGTTCTGCGTTTGAGAGGTTTATGGGGGCTTAGGGTTAACACCTGTGCAAGAGAAAAGGGCGGGGAAACAGGATTAAGCAGAGAAAGACTCAGACCACAAAGCTGATCTGACAGTCTCAGCCAACTCCATGGGGGTTCTGGAACAAATATTGCCCTTTAGAAGGATCTCACTTTTGAGCAGAACTGGCCGTGCCCTAGTACCCTATATAATACTCAGTCATTGGCCAGGGGACACGCACAAAGACCACAGCTGAAGCAGATCCTAAGGTGCTCAGAGGTGGAGGCACTCAACTAAATCCACTTCTTGCAGCTAAATGGCGTATTTGCTCCCGAAGGGGGTTCCCAGAAGCACCCTCCATGGCTGCTATAGTTCTCCCTTCTGTTCTTCAGTTATTCAGATCCTGGCTTCTTCTTTGAGACCCAGTAAGAGACAACTATTGAAGTGTCTTGCTATCACTATTACATTTATTTCAAAGTTAGGTTCTCAGAGCTCGAAATGACCTTAGGATCATCTCATATACATGGAGAAACTGAGACTGAGGGGTGTGGGGGACAGATTCAAGATGACACAGCTAGCTAATGGCAGAGCCAAAACCAGAACGCAGGCATGTTAACTCTTAGTCCAGATGTGCAGCAACGTTAGGAAAAGGTCAGTGGAGGGTCATGGTTTTTAACCAAAAAGTAACTTAAACCTGCTATACATAAATAGGCTGGTGAACTTGCTCTAAGAGTACAGAATCATCAAAATGAAGAATAAAAAATCCCAAACATATTTTTGAGAATATCTTTGAGACTTAATTTATAAATGTATAAAGAAATAGTGATAGGCCAGGCGCCCTGTGGCTCATACTTGTAATCCCAGCACTTTGGGAGGCCAGAAGGATTGCTTGAGGCCAGGAATTCAAGACCAGCCTGAGCAAGATTGAGATCCCTGTCTCTACAAAAATAGAAAAACTAACTGGGAGTGGTGGCGCGAAGCTGAGACGGGAGGATCACTTGAGCCCAGGAATTTGAGGTTGCTGTGAGCTATGATGACACTGCCATAGCCCAAATGATAGAACGAGATCCTGTCTCAAAAAGAAAGGAAGGAAGAAAGGAAGGAAGGAAGGAAAGAAGGAAGGGATGGAGGGAACTAAGGAAGAGGAAAAAAATAGTGGTTGAATGATAGAACTATAATTATGAAAATTTTATAGTCCAGTTCATTTTATAATCAGTTAATGTGTAAAAATTCATAGTAGCATGCTGTTCTGAAATCTTACACATTAAGGTGGATCATTGCATTAATTCTTCATATTTTGAAAATACAAATGGTTTACAAAATTCTTTTCAATTGATCATGTTAAAGTTAGAGAAATAATTACAGAAAGCTCAGCATTCATTGTTTATATGAGAGAAAAATAACAGTTATGTTCTAGTTAGCATTTATTTGTAGAGGAGTTATTTTATTTGACTTTTAGCATCAAAACATGCTTAAAAACAAGTCTCAACTGGGTTTACAAACAATATTCTTTTTTTTTTCAAGGAGTCTCACTATGTCACCCTCAGTAGAGTGATGTGGCATCACGGCTCACAGCAACCTCAAAGTCTTGGGCTTAAGCGATTCTCTTGCCTCAGCCTCCAGAGTAGGTGGGACTACAGGCGCCTGCCACATGCCTGGCTATTCTTAAAGACAGGGTGTCATTCTTGCTTAGACTGGTCTCGAGCTCCTGAGCTCAAGGAATCGGCCCACCTCGGCCTCCCAGAGTGCTGGGATTTCAGGCATGAGCCACGGCGCCCAGCCTTAACAAACAACATTCTTGTTTGGGATTTTTTTTGGGGGGTAGGGATAGAGTCTTACTCTGTCACCCTGGGTAGAGTGCTATGGTGTCCTAGCTCACAGTAACCTCAAACTCTTGGGCTCAAGAGATCCTCTTATCTCAGCCTCCAGAGAAACTGGGGCTACAGGTGCCCACCACAATACCAAGCTAGTTTTTTTTTACTTTTAGTAGAGACCCGGTCTTGTTCTTGCTCAGGCTGGGTCTCAAACTCGTGAGCTCAAGCAATCTACCCGCCTCAAATGCTATGATTACAGGCATGACCCACAGGGCCCGACCCTCACTGGGGATTTTTAAAAGATAGTCTTTGCTACCAGAAATAGAGAATTGTTACTGTTTTTTGCTTTTTCAGAGACAGGCATCACTCAAGTACGTGAGAGTTTTCAGTCCATTTGAAACGATTTCAATTCTTCCAGGCTGTAAAGGCCAGAAATGGGTGCGCATTTGGCGGTGGGGAGGATAGAGCTGAAACAACTAGTGAGTCACAGGTGATCAGGCCACTTGTCAATTTTTCAAAACTATGCAGAAAGATGTGAATGAGGTTTATGAGCTGTAGTCCTATTAAGTCCAGACTTAGCCACAGTTTCAAGAGTAGGATTGATCCAGTGGAAAAAATTCTACCTCCCCTCCCCTACCCAATAAGCATCTCACAAGATTATCAACTAGAGTATAGAAGAAGCCACAGAGGCAACACACAGGAGCCATCTACACACCTTAGTTTGTTAAGGGTGGCATACATCTTGTACGGGTGGAGGAGTTGGTATTTTTTTAATTGCAAGAGTAAAATGCCAAAGTGGGTCAAACAGATGCTTTTCAAGGTAGCTCTTCGGACATAAGGTGGGAAAGGAAAAAAAACAAGATGGATATAGGAAAGCCAGAAATCTAAGTCTGAGATTAAGTAGCAGTGGATGTGGCCAGAAGTTTATCTGTGTGTGTCAGAGGAGCAGGCATGTTTTAGGGCCAGGAAGTCTTCTCGTCCCTCTTTTTTTTTGCAGTTTTTGGCTGGGGCTGAGTTGGAACCCACCACCTCCAGCATATGGGGCCGGCGCCCTACTCCTTGAGCCACAGGCGCTGCCCATTCTCTTCCCTCTTTATTAAAGTAGGAATAGCGATTACTGCTTTCAGCTTTATTCTGGAGATAGCTTCCAGGAATTTGCAGGAAAATGTTATCAGATCACCCAAGCTATGTAAGACGCCAGATTTACTGGAATCATTTCTTCTTTTACCTAAACTACATGGTAAGAGTTCAGTTCTGATGATAGCTGTTATCTTCTAAGGCAGATGAATCTTTCTAGAACAAGCCAAGGTAAACACACACTTGTATAATTACACATCACAAGTGGTAGAATCAGCTTTCACCCTAAATTTTTTCAACCATCACCTATAAAAGAACATGGCTTTTGAAGGTAAATACCTTGGAGAGAAAATGTACTGCTTAAGTCTTTTCTCCTCTTACGAAATCTAGTAACATGCTGGAAAAACTGTCCTTGAGATGGGAGAATTGCTATTTTTTTTTTTTTTTGAGACAGAGCCTCAAGCTGTCCCCCTGGGTAGAGTGCATGGCATCACAGCTCACAGCAACCTCCAACTCCTGGGCTCAAGTGAGTCTCCTGCCTCTGCCTCCTAAGTAGCTGGGACCACAGGTGCCCGCCACAATGCCCGGCTATTTTTTTGGTTGCCCCCATCATTGTTGTTTGGCAGGCCCAGGCTGGATTTGAACCTGCCACCTTAGGTGTATGTGGCTGGCGCCTTAGCCACTTGAGCCACAGGTGCCAAGCCGAGAATTGCTATATTAATGGCAAGATCATCAATCCACTCGTACAAGGGTTGTGGTCTTTATTTACATAGAAGATGGGATGGAAAAGTATGTAGGGGCCATCCTCATATCCTGATATCAACCTTTGATAAATACGATGGTGGAGAGGAAAGCTCAGGGAATTCAGAGGCCAGAGTTTCAGTGTTAGCTATGCTACTGGCCATGTGATCATGGGCAGGCCATTTACCTTCTCCAAGCCTCAGCATGCACACACATTAAATGAAGATAATAATTCCAATCCCCAAAGTTGCTGGAAGTTTGAATGAGATGATGGGTATGAAAGAATTTAGTATTCAGAATAATGCCATTCAAAAAAGTACAGTTTTCTCTTCACCCATTCTCCCCCTCCCCTCCCCCCCTTTCCCCGTAGTCTAGGGCTCCATTTGGATTGTAGCTTTCCTAAGATAGCTAACAATTAGTTTCATAATAGTGTTGAGTACATTGGATACTTTTTCTTCCATTCTTGAGACACTTTGCTAAGGAGGACACATTATGAGAAAGACATGATGGCTATGTTAGCCACTTGGATGAGAGTTTTCCAAACTGCATATAGAAGTAACACACTGTATCCTATGAGAGAATTAATGTACACAATTATGATCTAATAAAAAACAAATTTAAAAAAAGTACAGTTTTTAAATTATTTTTTTAAAGTATAGTTTTATTATTATTCACACTCTTAGCTGTTATATAGGAACAAGCAGGATATGGATGAGGAATATTGACACCAAGGACTTCTAGGATTGTTACAGGGCAAGTATCCACAAGGCCGGACTGGGGTAAGAATGAGTTGGAGAACTTGTCATTTTATCTGGAACAATCTGTAGGCTTAGACCAAGTCTTCCCTTTCTCCTCCAACTTGACTAAAGATGCTGGGGGTAGGGCGTTGCCTGTAGCTCTAAAGGGTAGGACGCCAGCCCCATATGCCTGAGGTGGAGGGTTCAAACCCAGCCCCGGCCAAAAAGTGCAAAAAAAAAAAAAAAAAAAAAAAGATGCTGGGGATACCCACATGAGTGGCCTCAATGGTTTTGTGTTAAAAAGAAAGTATTTTCCAGGTGTCACTAACTGTGAACAAACTATAGGAAAAGTTACATTGTTCATGGAAGCCAGGTGGGCCTCCTTGGAAGGCTGTGAGACTCCACTACGGGGCAGAAAAATCCCGCTGGCGTAGGTTACCATGTGATCAGTTTGGGTTCGAAGGACTCTGCTGGGGGAGACAGAGGGGGCTTTGATTCTAAGTAAAAGGGCAGTGAATACAGTGAGGGGTGGCATGAACAGATGGGCCTCTATGCCCCCCTGCCAGATCAACTCTTTTAACCACTTAATACATTTGAAAAGCCCTGTGGTAGGGCATAGGAGCCAAGGAAGAGAGAAGTGCACAATTTTAGGGAAAGCCATAAATTTGCTGTGAATTCAATGCTCAGAAACAAGAAAGGACAGTGATGTCTCTAGACCCTCTGGATTCACAGTAGAAAATTATGAGCGGGTTTGAAGACAAGAATTCTCTTCTTCAGTCTGGAGGTCAATAAAAGAACAGATCTTTTCCTTTCCCTGGAGACTGGCTTCCTGAAAAACAGGATAAGCATGATGAGTCCTGGCTCTATCACCGCCTAGCTGTGTGACCTTGGGCTCCTATAGAGCCCATGTGAGCCCCACTTCCCTCATGTTAAATGGGGGATATTAATAACAACTACCTCCTAAGAGTCTGGTGAGGATTGAGTTAAACACATATAAAGCTTTTTAGAACAGGGGCTAGGACATAAATACTCAATAAATGCTTACTATTATTTTGTTTACAAGGTCGTGTCTGTTTTTTTGCTTGTTTGTTTTGAGACAGAATCTCACTCTGTTGCCCAGGCTAGAGTGCCATGGTGTCACCTGTCAATCTCAAAATCCTGGGTTCAAGTGAGCCTCCTGTCTCAGTGTTCCCAGTAGCTAGGACTATAAGCACTGGCCACAACACACAGCTGTTTTTTCTATTTTTAGTAGAGACGGGGTCTTACTCTTGCTTAGGGTGGTCTTCAACTCCTGAGCACAAGAAGTCCTCCCACCTTGGGCTCCCAGAGTGCTGGGATGACAGGCATGAGCCATGATGCCCAGCCGAAAAAGGCATTGGCTTTATATGTGATTGAATCAAATTATTGTGTGGTCAAGCTGCACTTTAGCTTGGTGGGTAAGACCAAGGACTTTGAAGCCAGTGAAAACTGACTCTAGCACTTACTTAGACTTTGGATAAGTCACTTAACCCCCTAAACCTCAATTTTCCCATCTTTGAATGAGGATAAAAATAGAACTGTGTGGTATGTCGGTAGCTACTGGTTCTTATTTTGCTTTACTTTCATGATTTTTGTCATTCTCCTCATCTCTAACGACCTTGTACTTCCCTCTACCTCAGCCATCCATTCCCATGGCCACGTTCTAGCTGTTGTCATAACCCACAGTGATAAGGCCTTTGCGATCTTAATTTCAAACATCCACTCTCCAACCACCACTTCCCATGTCACTGGCCCAAGTAGTTTCATCACTGCTTTTCTTAAAATTTCAGATTAATATGCGGGTACAAATGATTAGGTTACATTCTTTCTTAGATAAAGTTCAAGTTGTAGTTGAGCCCTTCATCCACATTGTATACCCTTCCAGGTATATATAAGGTTCACCCTTGTGAACCCTCCTCCCCTCTCCCCCCATTTAAATTCAGTTGTGTTTTTCTCTCATGTGGGCATATAGTTGTTTATCAGTTTCCTATTAGTATGGAGTACATTGGATACTTACTTTTCCATTCTTGTGATACTTTACTAAGAAGAATGTACTTCATCTAGGTTAATACAAAAGATGCAAAGCAGTGGTTCTCAACCTTCCTAATGCCATGGCCCTTTAATACAGTTCCTGTGGGTCTCACAGGTTGAGAACTGTTGATGTAAAGCCTCATCCTTTTATATGGCCGAATAGTACTCCATGGCATACGTATACCACAGTTTATTAATCCATTTTATGACATCACCACATTTTTTATATAACTTCCAATCCACCACCATCTATTAGTCTATCAACTTCCTTCTGCCTCCATTTCCTTCTTTGTGCAGCTTGGATACCATGGTCTCTTGTTATGATCATTCACTTGCAAACACCTTTGGCTTCTTTTCCTTATTTTCTAAGCACCGTATCCACTTGACACAACCTCACACCTGGCTGAGGCTCCCCGTTTGCCTCTTCTGTGTATTACACTAATACTAATGAAAATCACAGAACCCAGCTGACTGCACTTGTAATTCATGACCTCAGACTTCAGGTCAGTGCTCCCAAATTCTGCTTCTGTTTGTGTACTAGCAGGCTTGTGCCCCAGCAGACTTTTGCATACTTACCACTCTCTTTAAATGTCCTCTACTCTTGCTCTCAGCTCCTGGCCTTGCCCCAGAGTTGACTGAGGAGGTAGAAGTCAGAGTGCTGATCTATAGTTCTCTTAACCTCCCCACCGGCAAGCCTGCAAATCAGCCAGCACCCATGTCCTTATTTTCTTTCTTTTGTATGCCTTCCATGTCATGTCCTTCCATGACAGAATAGCCTCTGTTCCTACCAAAGATAAATGCTTCTACATATCCATTCTGTCTTCTCACTGACTTCACCCCCACCCTAGTTATCCCCATCCTCCTACATCATTAATCTCTTCGTCTATATTGGATGGCCATTACCATACAAATAGGCTCAAATATTTGCCTTCTTACAAAAGACCTCTTCAAACCCCACTAGTCTCTTTAGCTACCACCTCATTTCTCTTCACCCCTTCAAAGCTAAATGTCTCTAAGAAGTTGCTGCCATTTTCTTTCTTCGTTTTCTCCGCTCCTATTCATCCTTCAGCCCACTCCAATCTGCTTTGTCCACATCACGTATTGAAAAATGCTCTTAACAAGGTCACCCAAATCGCTGATGCCACATCTAGTAGAAATGTGTGTCTTCATCTTATTGGACCTCTTCGCAGCCTTTGACAGAGGCGATCATGGCTTCTGTTTTGAAACTCTCCTCTTTTAGTTTCTGTTGTCCATTGTGCTGTTCTGGCTCTCCTCTTACCACACTGGCCACTCCTTTTCAGTCCCATCCATTGGTTCCTCATGTCGTCAGTCTCTAACTGTTGGCATTCTCCTGGCCTGTCCTCTGCCCTTCTCTCTTCTACATCCATATCCTCTGCCTACGTGATCACAGCCAGTGGCCTCAAATAGCATTTATATACGTTAGTAATAAATTCCAAGTGCTTACCCAGCTTTCTCTTCTGAAATCCGCACTGACATATACAACTGTTTAAAAGGTCTGTGCACTTGGATGTCCAATAAGCACTGCGGACTTAAAACAGCCAAAACGGAGTTGTGTTTTTGCCTCCTCTTCCTCATCTTGACACACGTACTACCATCCACCCTGGTGCTCCAACAGGAAACTTAGGAGTTAACCTGGTTTCCCTCCCTTTCTTCACTACTCCTATCTAATCTATTAGCAAGCCCTAAAAGCTAACCCTTCCAAAGGGATGCCCAGACATCAGCTTGTATCTATCTCTGTTGCGGCCACCTCCTCCAGGCTATCTTCCTTTGGAACTTGCCTCCTAACTAATCTCTTTCTTTTTATTCTTCCCTTTCTTCTATCCATCCTTCCCGCAACAGCTTGTGTGACCTTATCAGATGCCAATTAGATCACACTTAAAATTTTTCCAAGGCTATCAAATCACTGAGAATATGGAATGGAAACTCCCAACATGACCCCTAAGGCCCTGCGTCACCTGGCTCCTGCCTACCTCTCCAGCCTTATCTCCTACCACACCCTCCAGCCACACAGGTCTGTTTTTCCCCTCCTATCATAAGTTGGTTCCCATTCCCTATTGTTTCAACACCTTCTGTATTTTCTTTACAGCACTTCCCATAACTTGAGAGTATTTAGTATTTTCCCTTTTGGGGGAGGGGTATGTCTTCCCCACTAACTCTCTGGGGTCAAGGACCAAGACCGTCTTATTCACTGTAATATCCCAAATATGTATTATAGCACTGTGTCTGGCAAGTAGCACTATCAACTGTCATTAGTATCTGTGTACATTGAAGCGATGCATAACCAGTGGCTAATTCTACAGACCAAAAAAAAAAAAAAATCCAAATTCATGAAAACTTTTGGCATCAGTTGGGACTCATCCCCAGAATGCTCTTCTCCAAGGTCTGTCCACTCTTGTGGCTCTGACTGCTCTTCTGTCATACACAGCCCCTGCCCCTTTGATATGTGACAACCTGCAGGAAGGGACAAGGTCCATGATGGAGGGGCAGGAAGAGATTTTTGCCTTCCTTCCTTGGACAAATACTTATCTGGGCCTCACATAGGAAATCTTTCAGAATTACCCAAATTCCCACTGAAAGGTGCACACAATTTCACTTCAAAATGAGGTTAATATAAATGACATAAAGAATAAAATATGTGAAGAGGTGACTGGGTCCTGAGTCAAATCTACCCAACCAGGTGGTGAGGGGGCATGATTGGGAAGTTAAGAAGCTTGCCAGTGAATCTTGCCATCAGGCAAAATTGGGAGACAGCTATCCTACCTGAGAGCAGGGGCTTGGCTGGGTTCTGTGATCCTTCTACTTGAAGCCCTAGGAAGTCCCCCCACCTTGGTGCTCCCTGCTGCCTGCTACTGCCCAGGCCATGGTGGAAAAATGGCAGATGTGAGGCTATTAGTTTAGCTGGATACCTTCTCCAACTATGCTGTGCAAGGGAAGAACATCCCTTTGGCACGTTCTCAGGGTGATATTACCCCTTTGCTCTTCTGTTTGCTTTCTGAGCCTTCTGCATCCACTTTCCTTTATTCTAGGATGGTAACCTGGGCACAGATACACAGGGAACCCGTATAGAGAGAAGTAATCTCACCAGCTGTTAATTTTGACATTGTACAATTGATTTGAGTTGGGATCATTTTTGATGATTTGATAACACTGTGAGGGCAAAGAGATAATGCTACACCTGCCCCCTGCTTCTGTGTTATCTTTAGGTAAGTCCTTTCACCTCTTTTAGGCTCAGTTTCCTCATGTATAAAATGGGGATGTACCCTCACTCAACGACTATTTACTGAACATCTATAATGTAAAGCTCAAGAGCATCTCAGCCCAAGGCCATTGGGGGCAGTGAGCAGGATGGGGGATGTGGTGTGTGATTCATGGTCAATACCCAATAAACATTGTTCTGGTTATTTTGGGCCTATGAACAGTTTTAAGCATCAAGTTCTCAATAACTCCAAAATTCACAATCAATAAACATAGAAAACTGTTAATGTGTACTTAGAAGACATCACAGTCCTGACTTTCGTAAATTAGAAGACCAGCAGATCTCATTTTCTTGGGCAGGGACTTATGTGAAGCCTGACCCAGCCATGCTAAGGCTTTCACATCAGCCCTAAATATCTCTCCTCACTTAGACATGGCCAATTAATCACTGAGGTTGTTTTTTGTCTTGTTTTGTTTGTTTGTCTCACATAAGGGCCTCAAACAGAATCATTTTTAGTAGATTGGCAGATTTTTCTTATCATCTCCATTTAACATGCTCTTTTTATTATTTCCAGCATTAACTCATTCATTCATGCATTCAAAAAATAGGTATGAACCTTGTGCCAAGTACAATTGCAGGTGCTGGGGATACAGCAGTATAACACTCAAAGTCTCAGCCCCCATTCTAGTGGGGAGTCTATATATTGCCCTCCCCACCCCCACCCCCGCTTCACACCAGACTATAAAATACCTGAGTTGAGGGGTTCTTTCTTTTGGTCCTCTCTTAAATACAGAACACAGAGAACAACTTGGGGCACACAGGAAGACTTAGACTTCTGAATGGCTTGCTATATGTCAGGCATTATTCTAAGCCCTTTCGCATAATATTTCGCTTAATCCTCTTACCTCACCCTACGAGGTGGACAGTATTTTTTATGCTCATCTTACAAATGAGGGACCTAAGGCACAAAGTGGTTAAAAAGTGTGAGTTCTGGCGGCACCCATGGCTCAGTGGGGAGGGCGCCGGCCATGTATGCTGAGGCTGGAGGGTTTCAACCCGGCCTGGGCCTGCTAAAACAACAATGACAACTGCAATAAAAACATGGCCGGGTGTTGTGGCGGGCACCTGTTGTCCCAGCTACTTGGGAGGTTGAGGCAAGAAAATTGCTTAAGCCCAAGAGTTTGAGGTTGCTGTGAGCTGTGATGCCATGGCACTCTACCCAGAGCATCAGCTTAAGACTGTCTCAAAAAAAAAAAAAAAAAAAAGAAGGGGAGAGACAGAGAAGTGTGAGTTCCTAAAATTAGTAAATAACAAAGCTGAGATTTGAACCCCAAGCCCAGACCGTGATGATCCTCTCGTCATTCCACTCAGATTGTCCTCTTGGTGGAGTTCCTACTGACGCCACTTACAAATTTGAGTGTGGAGCCCAGAGTTCTGGCCTTGGGCCTCAGCTGACATTTTCCCTGACTGCAGAGTCCTGGGGTGGCCCGATGTACTAGGCTGCAAAACCAACATCTGGGACAGAGCATGCTAATCCTCATGAATTTGTTCATTTTTCTGAGTCACCCCAGCTCGGGTTCAAAAAAACAAAAAACAAAGCAAACCAAGAAGAAACCCCAACTCAATAGCATCTATAGCAAAATGAGAAAATATTTAAGAAATTTCACAGTATGGGGAAGTGCATTGGCTCTTCTTTGAGGGTAAGACAAAACAAATCCTATCTACGAAAATACTGAAAACAAAAACAAGGATCCTGTCAGCTGCTGGAAACCCTGGCTTTTTACACTATATGCTCCACAACTTTGTCCAGAACACAGAGACACACTTTCAAAGGCTGAACCAAATACCTACTTTCATTCGCAAGGCTGGTGCTGGCAGGTCCACGATTGGGGGAGGCATATATTTTCTTATCTACAAAACAAGAAGAGAAATTGATTGGAAACACAATCTCTAGGGCTGGGTTAGAAAGTACCCAGTAAGACCTCAGGGGCCCCCAATGGCCTGATCCTCAGCTTATGGGCACCTGGCATTTTTCTCTTATCAGATGTTACAAAAACAGAAGAGTTTGTTTTTAAGGGTCCTTGGACCCTGTTCCTACTTTTCGGCAGTGTTCCTGATTAAGGGTCTTTGACTTCCTCAACGGTTCTGGACTGTCAGTCAGTCACCAATTAATTAATGTTGGTGTCAACATTAGCAGGACAGTTGTGAGAGTTCACCACAGCAAGACCTTGGTGATAAACATTTGTTTGTGAATGTGTCTAGAGGTTTCAGGAAGAGTATGTTGCCTGCATTATAGTTTCTCACTGATGTGCCTAGCTTACAATGGATGCTCACTAAATATTTGCTGAATTGGATTTGAACTGTATAGAGTTGCTATTTTTGGAAGGTGATGATTTGAGCCATCTGTGTTCTAACCAACTGTTGAAACAGGGCCCTGCTGTGTGTATGCATAGGCAATATACAAGCACAGTTGGCCAGATTTTCCCTCTGAATCCAGTAGAAGATTTTTGAAAAAGAGTCCGGGGATGGAAATTTTCACAGGTTTCCCAAGCATGATATTTTTATGATTTCCTCTCTAAGTATATTTCTAATCAAACTCTGGAAGTGACAGAGTGGCATTTTAATAGGAAATTTGTTTTCAACATTAGAATGGAACACAGTACCTGACTTAGGTACTGAATGGACCCTTTGTGTACTATATGATTAGTTCAGAGTAAAGACAGCTTCCAGTAATTTCTTTCGGGCATGAAACAGTGGGACCACAGATATGTATGGACCAGGAGGATATGAAGAAAACTCATGCAGAGTACAAAATGCTAGAGGATAAAGCCTTGGCCCCAGGAAATTATAAAATATACAACAATTACCAGTGTTTCATAGGAAAGGCAAATCTTTTCACCAGAAAGGTTGCTTTTCTGGTGAAAATATAATTCAGATCAATCCTTCCTTGTACTTTTACAAAGAAGGGAGCCTTGTTTTTGGTGGGTATTTTGCATGTTGTGGGCAGGCACTAATGAAATATTTGCTAGATGAATGAGTGAACAAAGTAAGAAGTAAGCCGTAGGGGTGTTTCTAGTTCAGGGGGAGGAGTGGTGGTCAGGGAAACCCTAGAGAAGCTTAGCAGGAGGATCCCAGGGTGCAGGAGTGAGCCGATGACAGCCAGGCACTGTTACATCTCCAGGCAGCCATGGGGCTGCCTCTGTCATTGCTTTGAATTTTAATGTGTGGAGCAGATGGTTGGTATAGATTGCCCTTGTTCCTACCCAGGAGCTTGGCATCATTGCAAGTTGCCAACCTGTTTGGGGGATAGAGTTTGAAGCGTCACGGAGCTGTTTTACAAATGGATTATTTAGAGGTTCCCATTGAGGTAAACACAGACCCTATGATTTTAGGCATCATTTTTCTAGGGTAAGGCCAAGTAAACAGACTAGGCCAATTTCATCTGGCTCTGGCTCTCTGTGTAACCCTTTAAACTTTGAATGTCAGTGAAGCCTCGTGAGGATATATAGAATGTTTAACAGAACATCCCTTAGCAGTCCCATGTCCAGAGTGGCAGCAATTAGTCTTGGTACCCCATCCCATGCCAACTCACTCTCAACCACAACCCAATCCTCCAAGTATCTGTAGTCATTTCCTTACAATGGACTGAGCTGGGAGGCAGGTTGAGGAGTAATCCCGTGCTTCCGGCTATCTGGACTGGGTTGCAGTCTTCCCTCGTGGCAGATTCCTGAGGACTGGCTAGGCATCTGTCTTGTGGGAAGAGACTTCGAAGGGACTCAGATTTCCCATCAGGCTCTGGAACCAGACGCCCAGTGGGGAAAGCCTGAGAGTAGCCAGGATCTGGGGAGTTGGGGCTAGCTAGGGAGGAGGAATGCCACATACCCCCAGGCTGAGCCGAGGGCCTCCCAGTCAAGGACTGTAGGAACTGGTCCCCAGCCACAGGACCAGATGCCTTCAGGTTGCAATTAATGGCATGGTTTTCAGGAGACACTTCTGGTTGTGCCTTGGTCCATGGAGAAGAGAAACGCCACTGGCTTGGAGACATGTCACTATCTGAGAAGGAAAGATTTAGAAGACACATTAATTAGATGCAATTAATTAATTGTTTTCAAAATAGAAGTAGCTTGATTCTTTCCAGTTGTTATATATGCAATATTTTTTAACTTGAAGAAAATATAGAAAAGGTGAAAAAAATCATCTGATCATAATATCCAGAAATAGCCATAGTCCTCCTTGGGTATACTTCTTTGTAGAATTTGTTTCTATTCAGGTATGCATTGTTATTCAAGCTGCCTTTGCTACATTAAAATATCATGAATTGCCTCCCATAGCAATGAATACAGTCAAACATCAGCTTAGTCCAGGGTAAGGCAGCCACGTGACTAGCAAATGTCAAGTTTGTGAGAAGCTTGGTTCTTTCCACTTTCTCAATTGTATTAACAACATAATGAACATTTTCATATAGACATCTTTATACCCTGGTCCAATTAGCACCTTAAAGACACTTTTCTAGAAGTAAAAGTACTTGATTTGTGTTCGGTTGCTGCTGTTACTTAGCTTTATTTTATAGCTGGCATTTAAAATACACTGAACAGGATGATTCCACACAACCTTAAAAAAAGGCTTACTGCTTACCTGGGTTAGTCACTCACACAACTCTAGGGTTGAAACCCCATTTTCCAGAGGAATCTGGGGCACAAAGATGTTAAGCGACCAGACCAAGGTAGAAAAACAGATTATCCAAGTAGGGAAGTAAGCTGCCCTGATAAGTGATGGGTAGGGAAGTATTTGCTTGGACCTCATTCTGCAAAAAGCACAATGCTCAGGGTCAAGAGGTGACTCGGTTTCTTCTTGCAAAGTTCACATGGACTAGCTAATAGGGATGGCATCGCCTTTGATCCCACAGGCACGATTCTAATTGTGCCTATGCTAGCGGCTGAAACTGAGGTCTCAAGTGTCTAGGAGAGTTCATGACATAGATGGATGTTTTCCCCATTGTCAACACCCACTCAGGCAAGAAGGGAAAAAGGAACGAGTTCTGCCAGACGGTGCTTAAAGCCTGGAGCCTCTCATCTGTCCAAGATAATGGAGGGAGCTGTGGGCGTGGAGACAATAGAAGACTGGCCGGCTGGAAAGACTGTCTGGAACGCTGGTCCTCCCTCCCGCCATGTGTGCCTCTCCCAGCTCTCCTGAATGTTCAATTTGACTGCACTTTGTGCAAGATAAAAGCGTCTGAGAGGCCTGCACAGTGTTACAGGCTTGCCACCACCCACCACCTTAGCTTTCTGTGTAACACAAATGATAAGCGCAGAAGCCCAAGTCCACGTGGCACAGACATTGTGCCCAGCTTTGCACACCGTTCACAATGAGTGATGGGCGACGGCCGCACTCTTCTAATGAAACCAAATGCCAGGCAATATATTAAGATGTGCTCTGGGGGTGAATGGTACTTATGAAAATTGATAAAGCCAGAAGCCATTCAGGGCACTGTGTAGCACAAATACAGCAATTAAGCTGGCTCAGTATAATCACTGTCTGTGCTTCGTATTGAATAAGAGTACTGCGTGTCCTTAGCACAAATTAGAAACAAAGTGTAGCCCCTGACAACTGGGCACTTTCCATCTGGACTGGCCTTACAGATCTCATACGCACATACACAATGTGGAAGGCAGGGCCCCAGAGGATTTTGAGTTTTTTTTTTTTTTTTTGAGGCAGAGTCTCACTGTGTTGCCCAGGCTGCCGTGCCATGGTGTCAGCCTAGCTCACAGCAACCTCAAAGTCCTGGGCTCACGCGATTCTCCTGCCTCAGCTTTCTGAATATCTGGGACTATAGGAGCCCACCACCATGCCAGGCTAATTTTTCTGTTTTTAGTAGAGACGGGGGTCTCACTCTTGCTCAGGCTGATCTTGAACTCCTGAGCTGAAGGATTCCCTTGCCTCGGCCTCCCAGAGTTTTAGGATTGCAGTCATGAGCCACTGCACCTGGGCAAAAAGTGATTTTTAAAGCAAAAACGTAAGAAATCATTTAATCAGGGAGTCTCCCAAAAGAGAAGTCACCGTCATGAACGACCAATCCCTGACTGCCTGATTTTCTTCTCTTCCCTCCGTCTGTGTCTTTAATACAAACCCCGCCTTAGAATGAAGTGGAAATTAAGAAGCCTGTGAACATACACACTTAAGTCTTACACCACAGAAGTCCGACCTTCGGCCTGTGCAATCTGTGCACACCGACTGTCCCCTCTCTGCTTTCTTGGTTGGTAACACTTGTTGCTCATTCACTCGCCCAAGAACAAAGAGGATATTTCCGCATTAACTTAAGTCAAAATAACTCCGGAGGCAGAGGGACAGCTTAGAGGAGATAGTCTGTTCCAGGGCAGCAGGAGGGTCTGTTCAGCCCCACTCTTTGTTACAGCTATCTCCCTGGGATACCTAGCTTTTTGATAAATAGTCAAGTTCCTTTTCCCAACTGAAAACGGAGATCAAATACAGAACATGCTCTAGTATTTTGAAAGTCGAGTGGCTAAGAGCTCAGGATCTGAAGTCAAACCCTACTGGTGGTGAATGCTATCGCCACCTCTTACTAGCTGTGGGATCTTGGGCAAGTCACTTGACTCTGAGCCTCAGTTTGCTCATCAGGAGAATGGGCACAGTAAAAGTTAACAAGTAGAATTGGTGAAAAGATTTAATAAATTAATTCATATGACAGGCCCTAACAAAGGGCCTGACATCCAGAAAGTACTCAGTAAGTATAAGACATTATAAACGTTATTAGCAATAGTTCTCATGGGTATTCATTCTCTCTCTGGGGTGTTGTCTGGGTCTACAAAGGTGTAACAGTGGGGTAGTCAAGAGACTGGCTCTGGAATCTGATGGACTTGGATTTTAATCTCCTTTACTCACTGGCTATGTGACACCTCCACACACTTACCCTTGCTGCGCTGTAGTTTTCTGCTCTGTAAAATGAGGGTAATATGAGCCCCTGAAAAAATGTTTTGTGAAGTACAATCAACACAGGGAAAAATGCACAAAGAGAAGCGTGTAGCTGGGGAGAATTTTCACACACTGGGGGAGGAGTGTGCAGGTGTAGGTCGAGTAGCAGAAGCTGACCACCAGCCCGGGAGCCCCCTCCAGCTGCAAACCCCCTCAAAGGTAACCATGCCTGTTTTCTAACACCTTAGGTTCAGTTCGCCTGTCTTTGAACTTTGAAAGTCACAGTGATTTTGAGGACTGAAGCAAGGACCTCAAGATATATTTGTGCAGATTCCTTCCCCCACTGGAAAGAAAGACACGAAGCTGTCAGTGTTCGCAAGGGCCGTAAACAATGAGCACGACTATATCTCATATAGATATTTGCTCTGAAAAAGAAAGCTCGCGTTTCTTCCTCACCCACATGGACTATGACAGGTGGGAGGGGAGAGAGAAGGGGGAAAGACCCTTTGAAACTGGCTAGAAAAGATCACTGGGTGCTCGCACCTTTTCTCAGCCAGGCCTGAGGTTGGGCTGGGGGAGGGGAGGAAGATTTCAGAGTGAGTGTGCACCAGGCTGGTGTCCCTTCCTCACAGAAACCATAGTCGCTGAAGCTTCTCATTACCGGCTCTGAAATCTCCAGCATCCTTTTAAAAGAGGCATCATTTAAAAAGATACCTTCAACTTGAGCTTTCTTTTCTGAAGTATAGCCACTATAAATTATAACGTAAGTAAATAAAAACGTAACATTGATTTGGGAAGAGAAGCCAGGAAATTTGATGGCATTTCCTAGCCACATGGGTCTCTGTGTTTGGGTTTTGCATATTTGGCTCCGCAGAGTGCCCTGAGAATGTGGGTGAGTCAGCACTGGGAGCCCGTGAATGGGGACCTGTTTCCAGCATGGCCTAGCCGGGCTGGGTGGCTTGGTGCTGGCCTGCAGGGGCTGAGAGGATGTTAACAGTCAGTAATGAAAGACCACTTTACAGATTCCCCACTGTTTTCAAACCTGTGTGTGTGTCCTGTAACACCTCCAGTGCGAATCTCCCCATAGGAATGGAAGTCTTTTGTGCCCCCACCCCCACCCCGAGGCAGCAGTTTATGAGAAACTTGACTCCTAAGGATGATAAGAGAGGCTTTGAGGGAGGCCGTCTTTCCTTCATTTGTTCAATCAGCAGACAAATATTTGCCTGGCCCACACCGGGCTGTGTTCAGAAGACATCTTCACAGTCAAGAGATCTGTGAGATTGTCACAGGGAAAACGCTACCACCGAAGCCTGGCTTAGCCAAGAAACATGGTGGTGCTCAAGTCCCTTAGTGAGCAGGGTCTGCGCAGAAGGCTGCGAGGTGAAGTCAGAAGGCGCAGGAGACACGACAGCAGCCACACAGTGGGAAGTGTGGAAGCTTACAGGCCAGGCCAGCTGCTCTGCACCCTTACGTTTTAAAGGGAGATCCTCGCATCCATCCAGCTTTCAAGAACATGGACACGCTTTGGCATCTTTCCCTCCAAAATAACTTACTATGTGCCACTTGATGTGCTTACCGGTAATATTGACTCCTTGCAAGTACCCTCCTGTAGTTTCACTAATATTCAATTTTAGAGGTGAGGAAACTGATGGACAGAGAGGTGACATGAGATGCCCTGAGATCACTGGCCTGTCCCCAGGCTGCCTGGTTCTAAAGCTGCATGTCACCCTGTGCCCCCTCTCTGTGGTAACCTCAACTGTAGGGAAAATACCCTGTGATACCAATCACAGTTCCATTTACTGAACCAGGATGGATTGAGCACTTCCACGTGTCAGGCCTTGTGCTAGGTACTTAGCAGTTAAAAGACTGAGTCCTTCCCCCACGGAGCTCAGAGGCTAAGGGAGGAGTCCGAAAGAAACAGGTTAACATGTGATGCATGCCCTGCGGTGACAAATGCTAAGAAGAAAAATATAACAAGATAGAGAGGAACAGAACCAGGGCTTTTATTTTTAAGTAGATTGTTCAGAGAAGGCCTGTTTGAAGAGGGCCATTCAAATGGAGACCTGAATGGAGGGAGGCGAGGCCATGCTGACATCTGGGCACAGAGCATTCCAGGGAGAGGGGAGACCAAAAGTGCAAAGGGAGAGCCAGAGGCAGGGTTGTCCTTGGCATGGTCTGCAAATAGCAAGGAGCCTAGACTGAGGCAGGTGAGGAGGAAAGTGGTAGGATTTGAAACCAGAGGTCAGCAGGGTCCCGGATGAAGTAGGGCTCCATTGTGACTTTGGATTTGGTACAAGTGAGATGGGAAGCTCTCGGAGGGGGTTGAAAAGAAAACAGCTATGTGGCATGACTCCTACGTTAATTAGTGCTATCACTCTGACTGCTATCTTGAGAAAAGACTGGAGAGGAGAAACAGAGGCTGTGAGAACAATTAAGACGCTACTTTAGGGCGGTGCCTGTGGCTCAAAGGAGTAGGGTGTTGGCCCCATATGCTGGAGGTAGCAGGTTCAAACCCAGCCCCGGCCAAAAACTGCAAAAAAAAAAAAAAAGAGGCTACTTCAATAATCCAGGGGGTGGGGTGGACGTGATTGATGGCTTCTTAGGCCCAGGTGAGAAGATGTGGTCAGATGCTGGATATTTGGAAAGTAGAACCTATAGAATTTCCCAAAGGAGTGGATGTAGGGTGTGAAACAAAGAGAGAAGTTAAACACGACCCCAAGTAATTGGAAGGCTGCAACTGCCATTTATGGAGATGAGGGGACTGTGGGTGGAACAAGTTGAAGGGGAGATTAAGAATTCAGTTTGGGGGCTCGGCGCCTATAGCTCAACCGGCTAAGGCGCCAGCCACGTACACCTAAGGTGGCGGGTTCGAATCCCCAGCCCGGACCCGCCAAACAACAATGACGGCTGCAACCAAAAAATAGCCGGGCGTTGTGGCGGGCGCCTGTGGTCCCAGCTACTTGGGAGGCGGAGGCAGGAGACTCGCTTGAGCCCAGGAGTTGGAGGTTGCTGTGAGCTGTAATGCCACGTCACTCTACCCAGGGGGATAGCTTGAGGCTCCATCTCAAAAAAAAAAAAAAAAGAATTCAGTTTGGGACTGTTTGAAGATTCCTATTAGACATGTGAAGTGAAAATGTCCAGTAGGCGATTAGATTGATGGGTCAGAAATCCATTCAGGGCTGCAGATACACATTGAAATTGATCAACATATAGATGGCATTTAAGACCAAGAGCGTGGGGGATCACCTAGTGCGTGAGTATAGGTAGAGAAAAGAAATTGCCCAAAACCTAAGTCCCGGGGCCCTGAAATGTTCAGAAGGTGGAGAGAGGGCCAGGCGTGGTGGCTCACACCTGTAACCCTAGCACTCTGGGAGGCTGAGGCAAGTGGGTTGCTTGAGCTCATGAGTTCGAAACCAGCCTAAACAAGATTGAGACCCATCTCTAAACATAGCCAGCAATAATAACAAGAATACTGATTAAGATTACAACAGTGAAAAGTCGTGGGACTTTCACTGTGTGCTGAGCAGTGAACCCAGCACTTAACACAACTAAGGGAATCAAAAAATAGGTGGACTCACCTGATCAAACAGCACCCATTTTTACATTCAACTTCTAAGAAGGAGTGTGGTTTCTCACTAGACAGCCTGACTTGCTTTTAGCAAATATATGCGTGTCCAGATGTGTCAAGTACAATCAAGAATGGGTCTTGGAGTGATCGCCTTGATAGGGAATTCCAGCCTCCTCCCTCCCAACACACTCACCATTCCTTAGGATCACATCTTCAATCTGCCTCGAGGGGCTCACCACCCGGGGACTCTTGGCGCTGCTCAGAGCTCTAGAGAAGTGCTCGTCTACCACGCTGCTGATGTCCCCTTGGAAATATGTGAAAAGGACACATCGGGAATTCCATTCGGTCTTTATAGGCCTCTGCCTCCCCCTGGGCAGCTGGATGGCTGTCTTCTTCATATCTTCCATTGTGGGAGACTGATACAGGTGATAGCTGCGGACGAAGCGGAAATTGTTACGGGCATTTCCAAGTGACTTGGCTTTAGTTCGGACAAGTGGCATCCTTGTAGGCAGACAGCTTGCTTCTGAGAAGCACAGGCTCTTATTGAGAACTGAGGAGCTGCCAAAGTTCCTGAAGGTCAGCAACAACATTGTTGCAAACCTTTGTCTAATCAGTGTTCAGGGAACAACACAAGTAATCTCCCCAAAGCACTGAGTAGCGCCTGCTTCCACAATTGAGAATTATCAGGCAACGTGAGTAGAGGAGTATCAGGAAATGGGGAGAGGGGAGGACATTGAGGCCAAAGAGCACAGCAACTTTCCTTCCGGGGAGGTTTGTTTCTCCCAAAAGAATGAGCCACGGTTGGCCCAGAACTACCTATAGTCAGGTCCCTTAGAGAGCCAGAGGGAGCAAGACAGTGGGAGCTAGCCAATTCCAGCTTGCCTAGCAGGCATCCTTACTGCTGAGGCAGGTGATCACTTGCACTCAGGAGTTTGAGATCAGCCTGAGCAAGAGCGAGATCCTGTCTCTGTTAAAAATAGAAAAACTAGCTGGGCGTTGTGGCGACCACTTGTACTAAACCACATCAAATTCTCCCACTCCCACTGCTGCCTTAATCTACAAATGACCCTGTCCTGCACCTACACCTAACCCATCTTAGAAACTAGCAATTGCAACTACCATCAGCTCTACGGCCTCCAGACAGATATATTCTGAACAAAGTGCAGAGATCTAAAAAACAGTTTGAGGCCAATATATTATGGCAACATTCGAGGAAAGCTCCTGAAAGCTTATAAGATAGTCAGCTCTGTTTGCCACCATATCTCCTGTCTTTAGATCAGTGCCAGGAATAAAGTCCCTGAATTGCCTTAAACCTGGGTTCTAGCAGTGATGTCATCATCGTATCCTACCTTTTGAGTTTCTGGGAGGCAGAGGCTGTCTGTTTGCATCCAGGACAGGAGCTGGCATGCAAGATCTGGTGTGGCCCTTCTTTATTAGGGAAGTAGCCTGTCTGGATGCTTCCCTACCTTTGGCCACCCAATCTGGCTTGCCAGCTGCTCTGGCTAAGAATCTATTTACTCTGTCCATTCTTTTCAATACAATGAAAATGCTAGAGTTTAATAGACTCTTTTCCTCTCTAGTTGATGAGATCCTTGAGGATAGAAAGCATTTCTTATTCATTTCTTTATCTCCAGAATCTAGCACAAAGTAGTTGTTCAGTAACCAATGCCTGAACAACTGAATGCCATCTCATTCAGAGAAAGCGCATTGTAAAGAAATCACACAGGATTAGGAGTCAGAAGGCCTGGGATTTCCTTGGCTGTGTAACTTTGGGGGAACCACATAGCTTCTCTGGGTTTCATAGTACTCGGGGTAAAAGGGCAGAGTTGGGGTGTGTGAATTCTGCAGCCTGGTCTTTTATGGTCCTGTTGGAAGTGTCAACAGCAGGGGTCTTCAAACTTTTTAAACAGGGGGCCAGTTCACTGTCCCTCAGACCGTTGGAGGGCTGGACTGTGGGCCCCGGGACGAGTCGGCTGCTAAGCAGAACAGGCAGCAGTGGCAAAAACACACAGCGGGCCGGATAAATGTCCTCGGCTGCCCACATGTGGCCGTGGGCCATAGTTTGAGGATGCCTGGTCAACAGGTTATTATGGGGCCATTAGGAAAAAATTTGGCAATAAATAAGGGGCCCTTTTAAAAAAATATCCTGTTTTCAGAATTGTTCTAGCTTTAGTTATAACTAGATGATGAAAAGCCTTTAATTGAGCACTGTTACTCTGAATCCTGGGCTGACAGTTATGCTAAACAGAATCGGGAGCTACCTCAAAAATGAATCCGTGGCACCCTTATTTCAAAAAACATGTGAACAACCACTTTGGAAAACTGGTAGTCCCTTATAAAGTTAAACACATTCTTACCATGCGATCCAGCAAATCTCACTTCTAGATACATATGACCAAGAGAAAGAAAAACCATGTCCACACAAAGATGTGTACGTGAAGGTTCAGAGCAGCTTTCTTCATAGTAGCCCCAAATAGAAACCACCCAAATGGCTCTCACGGGAGAAGAAATAAACTAGCTGTGCCATACTCCTACAATGGAATGCTACTCAGGACTCCAACAAACTCCCAACCACACAACAGCAGGGATGAATCTCAGAGACACTGTGTTGAATGAAGAAGGCAGACACAAAAAACCATGTATTGTATGATTCCACTTACATGGACCAAGCCCAAATGATCGGTGGAATAGAATTCAGAGCAGTGGTCGGCTGCAGGTGGAGACTGACCAGGAAGGCGGACAAGGGAGCCCTCCGGGGTGTGGAAATGTCCTACAGCTTGATGAAAGTGATTTCCTTCTTCATATTACCACATGAATATAGACAGTTGTTAAAACTCATTAAACTCCACACTTAAGGCTGGGCGTTGTAGTGGCGCCTGTACTCCCAAGCTACTTGGTAGGCTGAGGGGGGAGAATTGCATGAGCTCAGGAGTTCAAGAGCAGCCTGAGCAAGAGCGAGCCCCCCATCACCTCGAAAAATAGAAAAATTAGCTGGGCGTGGTGGTGGACATCTGTAGTCCCAGATACTTGGGAGGCTGAGGTAGAAGGATTGCTTGAGCCCAGGAGTTTGAAGTTGCTGTGGGTATGGCACTCTAGTCTGGGGGAATGGAGTGAGACACTCTGTCACCAAAAAAAAAAAAAAAAAAAAAAATCACAGTTAAGGTCTGTGCATTTCACTATAGGTAAATTATTCCTCAATTTTGAAAAGCCCAGAATATCTTCAGATACTTGGAGTGGTAGAACAAAGCAAAGGTGTTATGAACCGTGAGGTAATAATAAATGTAGAGGCAGCACTTTTTAAAAAGCTACAGTTTACAGAATACCTACTCTGTACCAGAAACTACATATATATAACTGTATATGTATATATATATCTATATACACACACATATATATATATATCTTCTCCAATCTTTCTTTCTTTCTTTTTTTTTTTTTTTGAGACAGAGTCTCACTCTATTACCCTTATCACTCTGAGCAGAGTGCCATGGCATCGTAACTCACAGCATCCTCAAACTCTTGGGCTCAAGTGATCCTCTTGCCTCAGCCTCCTGAGTAGCTGGTAGTACAAGTGGCCGCCATAACGCCTAGCTAGTTTTTCTATTTTTAGTAGAGACAGGGTCTCGCTCTTGCTCAGGCTGGTCTCGAACTCCTGAACATCAGTGATCACCTGCCTCAGTCTCCCTAAGTGCTAGAAATGCAGGCATGAACCAGTGCACCTGGCTCTTTTTTTACTTTTTAAGACAGGGTCTCACTCTATCACCCAGATTAGAGTGCAGTGGTATAATCATAGCTCGGCCAGCTCCTGGACTCAAGTGATCCTCCCACCTCAGCCCTCCAAGCAGCTGGGACTACAAGTGCACACCATCGTGCCCAGCTAATTCTTTTTCTTTTTCCTTTTGTAGAGACAGGGTCTTGCTTGTTTTGTGCAGGCTGGGCTCAAACTCTTAACCACAAGTGATCCTCCCACCTCAGCCCCCCAAATCACAGGGATTACAGGTGTGAGCCACTGTATCTGATCTTTACAACCCTCGGCATAGGCATTATTAGTCCCTTTTTACAGATGAGTGATTTGGTGGTGAGGGAAGCTGAAATAAACTGCCCAGCAATGCAGTTAGGTGTGGGAGGGCAGAGATCTGAACCCAGGTCTTTCTCCTCCCACCACCATCCCTTGCTTTCTACCAGGTGGCTCTAATAGTCCCTTCACCTGTATGGGTATCGGTCTCCCCATCTATCAAAGGTGGGGGCAGGCATGACTCTAATCCCTGGGGGGCCTTGAGCCAGGGCCCTAAACCAGTTATCTGGTTTCCTTAAGGCAATGGGAGCAGAATCTCTGTCACCCCTTCAGGGCTTCTCCTTGAAGCCCCGGCTTATTAACGCAAGGGCCAGTGAGCACCTCTGGGGACTCACCCTCCAACTCTCAGAAGCGCCAGCAGCCACTGAGTAGGTTCAGGCTTGACACAGCTTGCAATCTCTCTTTGCTAACTTCCCCTGAAGCCACAAGGGAAGGGGCTGGCGGGATCCTGGGGACACATCAGAGCCCTGAAGCCTGTTCGTAGTCTCCTTGGGGATAGTTCACAGACACCATAGGCCAACAGGCCCCAGCCAGGAAAGGTTAGAGATGGAGAAAGTCAGAGACTGTGTTTCAGCCTCTTCATCTTGGAGGGCTCAGACCTCAGGCAGCCAGGGATCCTGAATAAACCCATAAGTTCCCTCCTGCCCCTGTTGTCCTCCCATAGTACGCAACAGAAACTGGAAAGGAAAACCGCGGATTACCTCTCTGGATGCAGCTCCCAAGCAGCTCTCTGGGCTGTACTAAGACCGCAATGGAGAGGAACTGTGGAGAGGAAGGATGTTAAAATTCTGAGAATTGTCATTGCCTTAACCCTGCGAAGAACGGTGTCCCCCTGCACCTCTGGAGAAAACTTGAGCAGCTTCGTTCTCAAAGGAGCGTTCCATAGGGGTCTCTTTATTCATGAGTGAATCCGAAGGGTGGGTCTGGCCCGGGAGAAAGAGACGCTATAAGGCTGAAGAGAGGGTGGGGGGCTCCTGGAGAAGACGCTTCTGTATCGGTCCCCAGTTGGTAGCAAAACCGTCTCATAGACAAAACCTCAAGGCCACGCTTTGCCAGCTGTTCCGTGACAATGGCATAATCACAAAACTACACACAGCTTGCAACCTCTCCAACGCACAGTGTATAAAGACATCAAAGGAATCCAAGAGGACCTCAACATAGTCCCCACACTTCTGCCAAAGAAATATCTTTGAACACGGAATCTGAAACCAGCAGTTTGTCTTGAACTCCACCAGGGACCACCTGCATGGACGTGCTTACCACACTTCTGCAAAATGTTCCCTAGCACTGCAGGGCTGGGGTGGGAAATTAGAAGGGTTGGTTATCACAACAGTCACTCAGAACAAAAGCCCCAAAGGGGCAAGATTGTATGTCATTGAGCAAAGCATGTGATGCCCCCCATTTTTTTCCCAGGTAAATTTTCATCTTTCTTCCTCTTCTGCACCCCCCTGTCACCAAAGTCCCCAGCTTCTCTTACCTTAGTTCTGGACCATCACCTGAGACAGAGCCACAGTCTATGGCTGAGAAAAGGTGCGCTTTGCTGGCCAGAGCTGCCTGGCCTACTTAAGAGCAGCCAGTACTTGCGGAAGCAGGAGCTGGAAATTTGTACCCCCCCTTGCTACTTTCTACCTCCGTAAGCTGGGGCTATCCAAGGCGTTTCCTGCTAGCTATCTATTAAGAATGCAGAAAATGCACTCCAACGAGTCAACCTGGTTGGGCACCTACAGGAATGAGGAAAGTGGGAACTCATTTTTATTTCTTTCTTTTTCCATTAAAAAAAGCACTTCGTGAGATTTGTCTATGGAACTAGGGGACCAATCATTTGCCTGAAACCATACACAGGGTCGGTAAAATCTAAAACATCAGTTACAGGGGTTGGGGGGTTAGATCAACTTCATGTCACATTTGATCTCAGGAACTGTGAGTTAGTTTGGGTTAACCCTAGTTTCTATCTTCCCCCTTGGGAAGAAGAGGGGAGCTCAGACCCCCCAGGATTCTGGACTAGTCACAGGGCTGCAGAGGGAGGAAGGATGTCTCTGAACCTGCGATGGACAAAGCAGTTCAGGAAGTCCAGTAAGTGGTTTGGAGCAGGGGGTCCTAATCCTCATTTTAAAAGCCCCTCGATATTACCTCAGTAAGTGGCACTGTCATTTGGACCCCAAAACCTGGAGTGATTAAATGTGTTCTTCTCTTTCTCTATTTCAACAACAACCAGTATTTCTTGAACACCCACTGTGTGCCAGGCACTGTCCTGGAAGTTGTGTTCTATAATGAACATGACAGACCAAATCCCTACCTGCATGGAACAAAGATACACACGTTCCGGTTAGTGTGTACATGTACATATGTACGTTGTGTGTATAATGTCATATAGTGATAAGTACATGAAGATGAGCAGGGAAGGGGAAGAGGGAGGCCTGGGCTTGGGTGCTGTTTTAGAGATAGGGGCCAAGAAAGGACTCTCTGAGAAGACACTTGAGCAGAATCCTGAGTAAGAAAGCCACGTGGATGCCTGATTTCCTGATATCTGAGGGAATATCCAATGAGCAAGATGAGATGACGGTGTGTCCACAGAAGGCCAGTATGACTGGAGGGGAAAGGGAGCCAGATCACACAGGACCTCATTGGCCATGCTAAGGCTTTTGGCTTTTCCTCTGAGTGAGGAGGAGGCCCACTGGTGGGTTAGAGGAACACATCCACAAATCCTGAAATCTGTACCTTCCAAACCCTGTCTAATCTATCCTTTCTCACCACGTCCCCAGTGCTCACCCTCACCTAAGCCATGGTCATTTCTCACCAGGACCACCTCCACAGCCTCTTAACTAGACACCTCATTTCCACTGTCTAATCCATTCACTCCAAGACAGCCACATGATCATTTTAGAACATACTTCGAATGCTGTTGCTCCTGGTTTA
>NW_003852647.1:1094730-1099097 GCF_000181295.1 Otolemur garnettii | reverse complement strand
ACAATGAGGTAGAGGGCTTAAGCTCTAATGTTCCATAGCAGAGTAGGTGACTATAGTTAGCAACAATGTACTGTAAATTTCAAAGTAGCTAGAAGAGGGGAACTGAAATGCTCCCCACACAAGGAAACGATAAATACTCAAGGTGGTGGATACCTCAAACACCATAACTTGATCATTACACAGTCTGTGCATGTAACAAATATATGTACCCCATAAATACACAACATACTACGTATTAATAAAAATCTTCCAGTGACATGACCTGCCAGACCCTCCCTGATCAGTCCTGCCTCCATCTCTGTCCTTTTCTCTTCTGACTGTCCTCTGCCTGCCATTCTCCTTTGCTGAATTCCCGGCTCCTCTTTGAACAGGTTAAACACCCTTCATCCCTGGCTATTTCCTCTCCCCAGCGTGCCCACCCCCAGGCATCCTCATGGATGCTCCCTTCGTGCCCGAGAACCTCTGCTCAGTCACTTCTTCCTTCTTTAACCATGCCATCCTACTTTGGATTTTGAAGTCTCTAGCCTGTCACTCTAGTTTGTGTTTCTTCATAGCACTTTTCATCTCTTGAGATCATATTGCCTATTTGCTTATAGTTTGTCAGCCTTCTAAAAGAGTATCTGGTGTATATGGGGACTTAGTATTTGTTGAACGTGTGAGAAGGCGAGGTTATTCAAGTACTCATGTAAGTAAATGTACAACTGCAACGGTGAGGATTCTAGGAAAGTCTGTGATTAGGACCCCAGTCTTCATCAGGGAAGACAGAGTACCTTCCCTGTACCGATAATGCTTGAGCTCAGATGTGATAGGCCGAGAAGGAGTTAAAGAAGCAAAGAGGGAGGAATGCTCCCAGCGTTGAGATGGGAGGGGCCTGGCAAACCTGAGTGACAGGAGCAGAGGAAGCAGTGTGGTTGGACTGGAGGCCGAGGGAGGGAGCCTGAGAAAGGACAGCTGGGAAGATAGGCAGGGGCCAGGCCAGGCTTTGTGGGCCATGTTGTGGAATTTTTGTCTTCTTCCAAGAATAAGAGGAAGCTATTAAAGGGGTTTATAGAACTGTGTTGAAGAGTGTGGGGAAGTGGAGGAGGCGGGAAGTGACATCAATAGATGTGCATTTTGAAAACATCTATCTGGCTACAGTGGAGAGAAAGGATTTAGAGAGTAAGTGGATGGTAATAGACCAGTTAGAGACCTGTTGGAAGCGCTGATAGTAGCTGCATCTAGGGGGCAGGGGGCAGGAGTTGGAAGTAGAGAGAGGTGGATAGATTGAAGAGGTATTTAGAAAATAAAATTGACAGATCTGGTACTGAATTGGATATAGGGAAGGAGGAGTACAAGAATAATTCCTAGATATGAGGGTTACATAACTTGACTGTTGAGCATTCCTTTGACTGAGATATGAAACACTGGAGGAATGTCACATTTAGGAAAGGAAATAAAGACGTCTATTCTGAGCATGTTGATTTTGAGGAGTCTTAGACTCATTTAAGAAGACATGACAGCAGTTGGTTAGTCAGGAGAGAGGTGTGAGTTAGAGATGTAATTTTGGGGGCTAATGGTACACAGATGGCTACTGACATCTTGAGCTCTAACTCATGGTGAGTAGAGAATGAGACATAAATAGGGACTAAGACCAGGCTTTGTGTAGTGCCAACAGAATGGGCAAGAGGGCGGCGCCTGTGGCTCAAAGGAGTAGGGCGCTGGCCCCACGTGCTAGAGGTGGCAGGTTCAAACTCAGCCCTGGCCAAAAACTGCGGAAAAAAAAGGCGGGGACAAAGAAGTAGGATGAAAAGCAGGATGTTAGTATCCTAAAGCCCAAAGAAGAATGTATTTCAGCATGGTAGAACTGATCACCTGTGCCAAATGTTGCTGAGAAGTGGGAAAGTCTGATAAAATTGCTGGATTTAGTAGCATATAGAAGTTATAAGTGAGAGCTGTTTGCTGGAGCGGTGAGGCCAAAGGCAGGTTCAAGTGGGATGGGTGAAGAGGAGAGGAAGAGCTGGGACAACAGTGTGGAGATGGAGGTGGAGGAGTGGAAAGATAGAACAGAGTATGGAGTGGGAGTAGGAGGGGTCAAGTGAGATTTTTGTTTCTTTTTCTTAAAAGGATGGATAGGTTTTGACATAATTAAAGGCCAATGGAAAAGATCCAGTTGAGAGCAAGAGGTTTAAATATACCACAGAAACTTGGTGTTGTTAATAATATAAAATTTTAGAGAAAGCAGGAGGAGAAAATGGGATTAAAGTCCAACCTTCCTTCTTTCCTTTCTTCCTTTCTTTCTTTTTCTTTCAGATAGGATCTCACTGTGTTGACCAGGCTGTTTTCAAACTCTTAGCCGCAAGCGGTCTCATCCTATCTCAGTCTTCTAAAATGCTTGGATCACAGGTGTGAACCCCTCACTGCACCCACCCAGGATGCCTTTTTATAGGAGGAGGCACCGTTCTGTTGTTAGAGAAGGAAAGGGGCATCAGATGGGCACAGACACAGTAACGTTTATAACCTTGCTACATGTGGTAGACATTTATTCACTTATTTTTAGTTGTACAAAATTGGACTAGAAGGCCAGAGATCTTTACCTCTAGTTTAGGATCTTCCCCTAAATAGATTCTCAGCCTTGGGGAAGTTATTTCTCATTTCCTTGCCCATTTCTAAGGTGAGAGTGCTGTGTCACATGACCTCTGAAGTTTCTTACAGCTATTCTAGTTTAAGTAAATCAAAAGAAGGTAAAGTCCAAAATGGTGGAAGACTCATAATTTAGAATGTTCATTTTATGATGTTTTCAAATGCAAGTGTTCATTTCCAGTTCAAGGAAAGGGACAGAGCCAATGTATTTAATTTTATCTTCCTTCCAAAATCCCACTAAAATGTCAAAATAAATATAAAAATGAGAAGAAAAAATCCAGAGCAATGCTAGAAAGCTAGGAAAAATACCACTAGTAGACCAGAAAAACACGAGCAGGTCAGACACATCACTAAGCTATTTACATGTATTAAAGCATTTAAATAATTCTGCAAGGCATGTGCTATTATTATCCAATTTTTAAAAATTGAATAAATAGAGTCGCAGAGAGGTTACATCACTTGTCCAAGCCAGCCAGTCTGCATGCTAAACTACTCACTATGTTATGTGACCTCCCAGAAACAGTAGGAGATTTCTGGAAATTATAAGGTAGAACCCACACCCTGCTAACACATTTATAGGAGAAAGATATTGGAGAAATGATCATGAATCTTTCAAATTGACCCCTGGAAAAAGCTGAGAGTTAGCAGGGTCTAGGAGCTAGAGTCACGGAGCAGAAGGAAAGCAGAGAAGTGAGTTGAAGTTCTGCCAGATCTCCTGGGCCACTCTCCAACTCTGTGCACAGTGTCTTGCTGTAGTGTTCACTGCTGGCTATAGCCAGTGAGAATAGCTTTCTAAATAAAGCTCTTCTGTGCACAGAAAGGGAACCTAGCATGGACTTTGTGGTTGGAGAGAGAAGTGGGAGTGCCCAGGTAATTTGGAGACCATCATAAGGATATAGACAAAAGCCATCTTGGTCTAGCAGTTAAACCCTCTAAAGATGTGGTCCCCAACCCCTGGATCCTCCTCCCCAGACCTGTATGGGTCCACAGCCTATTAGGAGTCAGACCATAGAGCTCCCTTTCCCCCCACAATCCCCATCTGTGGGAAAACTGTCTTCCATGAAACTTAGGAACTGGAGGCACACAGCAGGAGGTGAGAAGGCTGGCAATCAAGTGAAGCAACTTCATCTACGTTTACTGCCACTCCCTATCACTTGCATCTCCCCAGCTCCCTTAACACCACCCATCCATGGAAAAATCGTCTTCCATTAAACTAGTCCTTGCTGCCAAAAGAGGTGGTGATCGCCGCTCTAAAGCACTATACACTATACACTTTCTCCACCTCTGAACTACTAGCTTCTCAGAATCCAACCAGCTCCCTATCCACCTTTCATAAATAGGAACCCTCCTCTCGCCACAACCATTCACATGCACAGAGTTGTCACATTCAGAAAGGAGACCCATCAGGTGAATAGTGACCTCCACAACTGCTGGGGACCCCAGACCAGTTACCAAAGTGTGGCAATCTAGACCTTCATATGAATAGCCAATCACCAGACATTTAAGGAAAACCAACAGCACGATACAGAAATACTAAGACGACAAAGCCAGACAATTGACTCCTAAGGGAAAAGTTAATGTGGAAAACACAAGCCAAGATGTTTTAAAAGTTATAATTAGCCGGGCATGGTGGCTAATGCCTGTAATCCTAGTACTCTGGGAGGCCAAGGTGGGTGGATTGCCTGAGTTCGGGAGTTCAAGTAGCCTGAGCAAGAGCCAGACCCCCTTCTCTAAAAAAAAAAAAAAAA
>NW_003852647.1:1092905-1094249 GCF_000181295.1 Otolemur garnettii | reverse complement strand
GACAACTGGCTAGTCATAGGAAAAGAATCAAGTTTAAGGCTTTTCTTAAACCTCAATTGTCCATTCTCTCCTGCCTCAATTTCTCCATCTCTATTAGATTATTATCATCCTCACTTAAATATGCCTTTGTTTCTCCCATCTCTCACACCTCTCCCTCGCTTCCATTTCCATTTCTTTGATACTCTTTGCAGCAAAATTTGTTGTCCATGGTTGGTCCCTATGTCTACAGGATGTCCCAAAAGTCTCCCTAAAGTAGCCATACATAGGGAAATTGTACCTAAATGTATCTTTATTTACAAAATATTAATTACAAAATTTTACAGAGAGGCGTCCAACTGTAGAGGTCATTTTGTAAATATTTTGTAAATGTTTGTAATGGATATTTCATAAATAAAGGTACATTTTGCTGCAGTTCTCCATTTTCCCCATTATGACAACTTTAGGGTGACTTTAGGGACACCCTATACTTTTCAGCTTGTCACCTTTCTATTCTCTCTTCAACCTGCTCCATTAGAGCTTCCATTTTCACCACCACAATGCTCTGCTCTTGTCCATGTCACCAATCATCTCAATGTTACTAAATCCAATGGTGCCACTCGATCCCCATCCTACTCAGCTCTCACAGCCATTTAGCAGAGTTGATCATCCCTTTCCTTCTTCCAGCATTCTCTCTTGGACTGCATGGCATCACCCTCTCTTGTTTTGCTCTGACTTTACCAGCTCTTTTTGCTCAAGCTCCTTTACCCAACTCCTAAATCTCGGATTGCCTCAGGGATTGATTGATTTAGGACCCCCCACCCCCGATTCTAAAATCTCTCCTTTGACAATCCCGGCCCAGAGTTTTAACTATTTTGTATGTTTCTATGACTCACAAATGTATATCTTTAGTTTAGAGCTCTTCTCCTTAATATGTATCTCAAACTTAGGTCTAAACTGAGGTCTTAACTCTCCCCACCCCAATTTGTTTCTCATACTTTATGTTAAGAGAAATATCATAAGGTTAATGATATAAACATGAAAATTAAACTACCAGAAGAATATATAGGAATGTACATATGGGAAATACATTACAATAAATACAATACTGAAGTGGGGAAGGTCTTTCTAACCCTGACGTGAAGTCAGAAAGAGGAAGATTTCCCAATGGACTATGTGCCGAAAACCAACATAAAGTTGTAAGACAAAGGGAAGGCTGAGAGAAACTACTTGCAATACTTCTCCATCTGGTTACTAGCCATAATTTTTTTTTAAAAAGTCTATGAATCATTAAGAAAAGGCAAACGTAATTGGGTTCTAGCTTTCATATGAAAGCTATAAATTGGTTTCATAGTAGGGCAGAATACA
>NW_003852647.1:1051957-1091980 GCF_000181295.1 Otolemur garnettii | reverse complement strand
AAAAAAAAAAAAAAAATACTATTTCTTTAAATATGTTAAATGATTTTTAAAAGAAACTTGCATTTAATAAATACAAATTTCTGATTTATAATAACATAACTGTACGCCAACCATGAAATTTCAGCATAAACACTGTTCATCTGTGCAAAACCCCAAAGAGACGAATAACACCGTTGGTCTTTGCTTAATTTAAAAAATAGACTACATAAACAAAAGAATATTGGTCTATAGAGAAGTATAGCAAAACTGCCTCTTCATGGATGGGTAGAGCCTAGAGCTAGTAAATAAATAGGTTTTCTGGGTAAAGGGAGAACAGTGGATTTTTTCTGAAGCGTTTATTAGTGATCTATTATATGTTATGGTCTGAAATGAAACACATCTTTGTCCTTTCTTCCTTTATCAATGAATTAGGATTCACAGAATCTAAATTCACAACACAGAGATAGTAAAATGTCATTCAGATCTTTTCCCAGCATATTTATTTGGTAAAACTAACGCGAACATTAAGACTGCATTACCTAAAACCGGTATTTCCTTAAAATGGTTGGTAGCACAGCAGATATGTTCATTACAGTTTTATTGGCAATCAGCGTCGATTACTGCATGATCGATTTAGCTTCAGCTGCCATCAGAGCAAACAAACAAAAGCCCTTCCTTTCCTCCCATTGTTGGCTTGCCCAGTGCTTACGCATCTTCTTCTCAGCTCACACGCCTTTCCCATAAACTAACCTTTTCCTGACTTCCCCCATCAGGAAAGGATCAGTCTCTTTTTTGTGCCAATGGCTCTAAAGTACGGCCTCTGTCCCAGCAACATCACCTGGGAACTTGTGAGAAATATGGAATCTCAGGCTCCACCCCAGAGCTACTAAGTCACAATCTCCAGTGGGGGCCCAGTGTCCTAACTAGCCCTTCAGGGTTTGCGTGTTAAGGTTTTAGAAGCACTGATCTAAGGATTCTTTACTTGACCAGATCCTCTACAATCCCTGGGTACAAATGAGGTCACATTAATATGAGTGCCTCAGTGATACTAGATCACTCGATCACCTACATTTGCAAGACAATCAAATCTGTTCAAGGTGTATTTTCTTCCCCCAAAGTATTTCTTGGAGTCCCTAGGGCATGTTCCCACATGCTCCAGAATCTAAAAGGGATGCTGCTCGCCTCTGCTGTGCCTGGTCTCCAATGCTGTGACTTAAGCAAGTGACTTAAGCAGATCTGCAGGAATCCTCTTAAAAGCGAGTTCGGTTCCCCAATTGAACAAAAGTACCAAATGTGTGAATACTTGATGGAGCAAGATGCGGAAACCACTGGACACAATGCAAGGCTAAACATGGTGTTAGCTGCCCTACACGTTACACTGATCAATTGAATTGCCCAGCTGAAAGCAACAAGCATCTCTCCAAAGGAAACTGCCTACTCCAAGGCTTCAACCCTGTAATCATCCTCTCTTCTCTTGCACATTCATTTCTCTCTTCTGCACAATCACATCATTATTATTTTTATTTATTTTTTTTGAGACACAGTCTCACTCTGTCACCCTGGGTAGAGTGCCATAGTGTATCATAGCTCACAGCAGCCTCAATCTCTTGGCCTCAAGAGATCCTTTTGTCTCAGCCTCCCAAATAGCTGGGACTACAGACATCCATCCTGATGCCTGGCCAGTTTTTTTACTTTTAGTAGAGACGGGGTCTTACTCTCACTCAGGCCAGTCTCCAACTCTTGAGCTCAAGCTATCCACTGGCCTCTGCCTCCCAGAATGCGAGGATTTCAGGTGGGAGCTACTGTGCCCGGCCTGTATTATTATTTGATAATACTCATTTCTTAAAAAACAAACAAACAAAAGAACAAAACTTCCCTTACCCTCATAGTCTCTTCCAGAATCTGCTCTATTCTCTACCCTCCTTTGCAACAAACCTCAAAATAGTTCCCTGTAGTTGTTGCCTCTACATTCTTTTTTTGGAACCCATTCTCTTCTCAACCCCTTCTATTTGGGTCAAATTCCCAGCACTCTGTTGAAATGGCTTTTAACAAAGATGACCAACCACCTCCAACTTGACAAATGCAATGGCCGACTTTCTGTCCTCATCTTCACCTTCTCGCAGCATTTGGCACTGTTGACCATTTCTGCCTTCTTGAAAATATTTTCTTCTCTAGGCTTCCAGAAACCCATACTCTCCTCTTTTTCTTCTTGTATCACTGACCACTTCTTGCCAATCTCCTTTTCTGGCCCTGTCTCCTCTTTTTCACCTTCAAATGCTCAAATGCCTGAGGGATTGGTCCTCTTCTCCTCTCTCTGTCCATCCTCACCTGTGGACAGCTCATCCAGTATTCTGCTTTAAATTTATAACTCCAGCTCTGATTTCATCCCTGAGCTTTAGACTCATATATCTAACTGCCTGTTTGACATCTCCTCTTGGGTGTCACACAGGCATCTCAAACTTAACTGGCCAAGATGGAAGCCTTCAGCTGTTCCACTCCTCAAACCTATCCATCCCCCTGTCTTCTCTACCACATTTGTTAGCACCACCAGTCAGCCATGCAGCTGCTAAGAATAAAATCCTAGATATTCTTGATCTCTTACCCTTAATTTTTTTCTCTTTCATCTCTCTCCTTATTCCTCACATCCAATGCATCAGCAAATGCCATCAGCCTTACCTCCAAAATATATCCGGAATGAATCCAGTCATTCCTTACCATCTCTATTAGCCTAGCCTGAAGCACCATCACCTCTCACCGGGACTACCACAACAGTCCCTTACAAGCCCCCCTTTCCACCAGCCCTCCACTGCTGGTCCTCCTCTTGCAGTCAAAATGATCTTCCTGAAGCCTAAATCAGATCATGTCACTCCCCTCTTTAATATCTTCAAAGGCTTTCTTTTTGTAGTCTGTTGGCTACAGTGTGTGGTTCTTTTTTTGGTAATTACTTAATAAGCAATAGGAGAAAAATGTTGGTATAATACAGAAATTGTGTTGTTCACACACCATTTTTCTAGCACATTAACATTTTGAGGTGATCTGTGTCAAACTTGCACACCATTAAAAAGAAGCCCTTAGCAAAATACGAGGACCGTGAGCAACAAGCAGGAAATCTACAGAGCCCTCCCTTTAGTTAGTGTGGCTCATTTAGTGGTGGAAACATTGACTATGTTTTTATGTGCTGAGCTATCTGACAAGCTGTGAGTACAGATGAAGACACTACAAAGGCATAAATGTTAAATGGTGTTAACATGAGACAGGCTAGGTCCCAGATCACTTTTTAAATGTTGATGAAAATGGTCTCTATTCGAAGTAAATGTCCTCTAGGACACACATCTTGGAGGAGGAAGCTGACCTGGGGTTTAAGGCTTTAAAGGGTTAACTGGCTGGCATGTGGGGCACAAATGCCAGAAGAGAGAAAACTCCATTACTATCATTGCAACTGGTATTGCTCTTGCTAATGCTCTAGTTACAAAGTCCCATGGGTTTTGAGTGGTTCTCCCTAACCCTACATTTCCTTTAAGTTCTATTGCTTTTAGCATACACTTTTGCATTATAAAGTATTATAGAGGCATTATTATAATAGGAATAGCTTTACTTAATAAAAGTTGAACTTTTTAACAACCCCATTTCTGCATGTTATCTCTACTTCCAAAATATGTCCTTCACCCAACCACCTCTCACTACGTTCAGAGCTACCGCCCTCATGGAAACTGCCATCTTTGCTTGCCTGGGCTACCTGCCTCCTTTCTAATCTCCTCTTTCTAACTCGTTCTTTACACAGCAGTTAAAAAGATCACTTTATAAGTCCTATTGCATCACTGCTCTGTTTAAAAATCTATCTCTTGCCTTTCCATTATACTCAAAATAAAACCCATCCTCTTTCCATGACTCTCAGGCATCCCTCCTTTGTGGTCTGGCATCCATGACCTCTCCAACCTCATCTGCAACTACTCCCTCCATCACTCACTCTGCTCCAGTCACACTGGCCTTTTCTGGATCTTGGACATGCCAAGCTTCTTCCTGTCTCAGAGTCTTTGCATTTGCTCTCTCCTCTGCCTGGAGTCATCTTCCCACAGCTTTTCACTTGGTGGGTTCCTTCTCATCATTTGGGTATTGGCTTAAATGTTACCTCCCATCACTCTAGTAAAGAACTCACCCCCCAGGTTGTCTCTAGAGCATTGCCTTGATTTGATTTGTTCCCAGCATTTGCCCTCTGAATTTAATCTTTTAAAAATAGATATTGATCGTCTACTTTTCCTCAGTTTCACTGTGTTAATTCTTCTACTCCCAGATCTGGAACAACGCCTGGCCCATAGTCTGCATTCATTGAATGAATGAACAGCCTAACTAACACTTCTCAAGGTTTTATACACAAACTCCCAATTGTGTTGGACTCAAATGTAAAAAGGAGAAAGTTCTAAGATTTGCAAACTTGTTCTTGTATTCCACAGATACACCTGCACACTCTCGCTCATTCATTGGAAGTGGTTTGTTGGCTTCACCGTTATCCCTGTTGTCATTCTTGGTAACTTCAATATCAAAGTGGAACTGGAAACGAAGCTCAGTACCTTGGTGTTGAGACTAAGTTTTTAACAGAAATATTGGTGAATATATAAATGAAATATAGATTTCTTGCCATCTGGCCCAAATTCTCACCCTCCTGCAGTAATGCTGGCATCTGCATTTGAATTCAGCTCTGATTTCTTCCTTTTAATTAAAGATAGAGATAGTTTTCTAATGATTAGAGATAACATATGTCAGAAAGCTGAAAGAGATCTAAACAAGTTTTTAAAGACACGATGCTGGTAAAATTTCTGGTTATCTACAGAACATGTAGAGAGTATAAACTGACAGGGAAGAAGAGTGTAGGGAAGTCAGAGAATCAAATCATTTTAGAAATCAAACCAACGGGGCTTTCCAAAGAAAATTTTACATAGCTCATTTAAGACAGACTTTTTGTTCTAGTAAGATTTTCAGAAAGGAGAAAAGTGACGATTCTGTAAGCTCCTCACTGAGAAGCCCTAGAGATTAGCTGTCAGAAAGATTAATATATTTCACCAAGGCCTTTTGCTACAATTCAAATTCAGTTCCCTATGAAGAAGAAAAAGAATATCATAAAACTGTAATAATTGCATTTTTTATTTCTAAATACTGATTAACTCTACCCTTGAGCCTTGTGTTTTCAAAATCTTATCTTACTGGTTTTATATTACAAAACAACTGTTAGTGCTCCTCTTCCCTTGGCCTACTTAAAGTTCTTCACATTCTCCTAAAAATGTGGACCTCCTAAGAATACAACGTGTTCATGATGATTATTCTCAACCCTGAAAAAAAGTTGGTTGCTGATTATGTACCCTTCACTCAAGCACAGCCCAGAACAAAGTCCTGGCTATTAGAGCTTGCATCCCACTAGGGTGGAGGGAGGAGGAGTGAACAAACAAGATGGTCTGAGGATGCAATAACTGCTATAAAGGAAGTTCAACAGTAACAGCATCATGCGAGATTTGGGTGAGGAGAAAGGGTGGATTACCATAGATAGGATGGTCAGGATTTTTAAGCAGGTTTTACTTAAGTTGTTTAAGGGATGGGAAAGATGCAGCGTGGCTGGGGTAGGGGCATCCCAGGTTGAGGCATGTGCCAAGGTTCTGAGGTAGACATGTGAACCTGAAGGAAGTAGCACCTGGGTGACTGAAGAGTGGTGGACTAGGGAGAGTTCCGAGATAAATCTGGAGAGACAAACAGAGGCAAGATCATTCAGGGCCTTGTGGGCAAGCCATAGGAAAGAGTTTCGATTTTAAGTACTATGGGGCATCTTAATAGACAATCATCGGGGCATTTGGGGCATTGATTTTTTTAATCGCCCTGGCTGTTGAACAGCAAATCCCTTAGCAGAGGACAAGCGTGCAAATGGAGAGTCCAGCTCAGAGGCTTTTTCAGGTGGGCAGGTGAGAGATGATGGTGGTTTGTACTAGTGTGGTGGGAGTGGAGGTAGAGAAGAATTCAGATTCTGGATATATTTGGAGTTAGAGCAAACAGGGCTTAGATGTGGGGAATGAAGGAGAGAGAGAAATGTATGATGATCCCTAGATTTTTGATTCAAGCTGTTGGGCTGCTGAGGTAGAAAGGCGAGGGGAAGAACAGGATCATTTACTTTGATATTGAAATCACCAAGAACGATGAAGTAGTGGTGAAGTCAGTAAACCTCTTCAAATGAATGAGTGGGAGTGTGCAAGTGTATCTGTCAGATAAATTAATTCATTTAACAAATATTTATTGAGCCCCTACTATGTGCTAGGCACTGCGCAAGGCTCTAGAAATGGTACTGCTGAATGACTGCCTTGTTTTTGTTGTTTTTTTTGGGGGGGGGATGCCTTGTCTCAAACTAGACATTACAACTGCCATTTGAAACTGCCATTTGAAGGGGGTCCATGCTTAATGATGCCTTTCTTCCTCACTGCCCCCTTTTACCTAGCATATTATTGAGCATGCACTTGCTAAGTGACCAAATCAAATTATATTAAATAGATGCTATAGTAAGTGTAAACACACTAAATCAATAGCTTAACACTACTAGTATTTCAATAATCAATATATCCCCAGTAAAATATCAAAAGCACTGAAGTGCTATACATATTTTTATTAACCTTATGTGTGATTTCTTAAGAATCTCCTAAAAACTAAAGCTTATGGTGTTGACTCAAAAGATCATGTTAAGGAAAAAAGAGAAAGAAAACGTCAAGATAATTACATTTTCAAGCTTTAATGTTAAGCAAATAGTTAAGTCTAGAAATTGTTACATTCAGATGCAAGTTTATCATTAGGTTTCAATCTAATTCCTATGATAAACCAGGAAAAGGACAAATGAAAGATGTTTTCTTTTTAGAGCTTGGCTCTTCTATCACTACTCTTTCAGCAAACATGAAGAAGTGGTGCAAAAAGTAGAATGCTGACAGTGAAAAAGCCACCTTTTGCTTCACTGCCAGCCTCGCTTTTTTTAATCTGGCTTAGGACGACCAGTGCATCTCAATAGCACAGTCATTAACTTTCACAGATAACAAAAATATAAACACAAGCCAAACTGTTTATGCTATTTGAGCATAATGCATTTGGCATACTGTTAATAGCAGTATCTTCTTGGTTTCAAATGGAAAAAACAAGCCTGTAGGATTCTGAAGAGCTAAAAGTCAACTTCATACTATGAAATCTTTTCTTCAGTCATTCCCTCATTGTAGAAATTGATGTCCAAGCCATCTTCAGACTGTCCACCTACTTGCAGTATCAATTTGGGATGTTAGAAAGAAATAATTTTAACATTTTTTTTCTTCCATCAGGAAAATATTTTACTTAAGAATACCTAAACAAAGCCCGTTATGTAAATGAGGTATGGTAAGAGACAAATATCACTGGAGCAAACATTTTAAACGAAGTGACTGTTCCAAAAAGGCACTCAGCTTGTGTCTCAAAGAGATAGAATTATCTCAAGAAAAAAACCTGTAAAAATGTTGACAAATGTTTGCAAAGGACAAATTTATAAGCCTTCTGCTGTTCTCCAAGCAATGGCTTTGTTCAAACTTATTAAGAGCACTTCTCCACATTACATAAAAATGTTTAGTTTGCTTTTAAAATATATTATTAAGAAAGGCATAATCAGAATATTAGCTAATTCCTACCTTTTCTCCAAGCCTCAGAAATGAGCCAATATTTTACATCATGAAAATTGTACTCTGAAAAGACTGGATTTGGCAGCTCAGGGCTTCAGAAAGAGCCCTGAGTCATTAGAGAAGGAAGAGAAGAAAAACAGAGAGACTTGGAATAAATTACTCAAATTTTGCCCTTATCATAAGTTTTCTTTTGTAGACTGCAGTAATGATTTCGGTATTTCCTTATTGTCAAAAGTGGGAATATTTATCTTTTAACAAATAGTTTGTTCTTGTACAAGGTACTTATGAACTCAAGCCATTCAGAGGCATGCCTATAGCTATTCCGGCTCATGCATTTAGGATCCAATGCGTTATTTCTGAAAATTATTTAGCCCTAATAATGAGTATTAACTTTAGAAGGTGTAACTATTGAGCATTGCTGTGCTTAAAATTTACCCTCTATATGGTTCAGCACCTGTAGTTCAGCAGCTAGGGTGCCAGCCACATACACCAGAGCTGGTGGATTTGAATCCAGCCCAGGCCCCCCAAACGACAATGACAACTACAACAAAAAAATAGTCAGGCATCGTGACAGGTGCCTGTAGTCCTAGCTATTTGGGAGGCTGAGGCCAGAGAATTGCTTAAGCCCGAGTTTGAGGTTGCTACGAGCTGTGACAACACAGCACTCCACCCAGGGTGACATAGACTCTGTCTCAAAAAAATAAATAAAAAATAAAAAATGTACCCTCTATGTATTTTTTTTTTTCAGAGTCTCACTTTATTGCCCTTGGTAGAGTACTGTGAGTACACAGCTCACAGCAACTTCCAGCTCTTGGGCTTAGGTGATTCTCTTGCCTCAGCCTCCCGAGTAGCTGGGACTACAGGCGCCCGCCACAACACCCAGCTATTTTGTTGTTGTTGCAGTTTGGCTGGGGTCAGGTTTGAACCCACCACCCTCAGTATATGGGGTTGGCGCCACCTGGCCTTCTATGTATTTTTGATAATAGTATATATTCGTAGCTCACAATAAACTCAGTTTTTGGTACCAATAAAACTTGTTACTTAGTAAACAGGTGTGCTTCATGACTGTTAATTTATTTTTATCACTGCATAAATTATTCACCATTTTACAGCTGTTTCTGACTTTCACTTCCAGTGTGTTTATATGAAAAGAACCTGAGTATATGGTATCACCCAACTTAAACAGCAAGAGAAAAAGAGGTCAGAATATGGGGACGGCATCCTGTAACTGAAACTCCTAACACACACGTATTCACACAGGAGATGGCAACATACCAGGGTTGGCAGTACTTTGACAACGCAGCCTCTAGAATAGTAAGTTTTCTATCTTCTTAATGTATTTTCCAATCCCACAATGATGGTAAGGAATCTTTAAGCAATGGCTAATATCTAAAACAGACTATATATGTATGTGTGTGTGTATATATACCTTCTACTGAGATTCTGGAATCCCAAAATTACATTCTAATATAAAGAAATGGCCTCCTCTTAAGGATCTCAGAACTAATTCTTGCTCTAGAGCAGTGGTTCTCAACCTTCCTAATACCATGACCCTTTAATACAGTTTCTCATGTGGTGACCCCCAACCATAAAATTATTTTCGTTGCTACTTCCTAACTGTAATTTTGCTGTTATGAATCATAGTGTAAATATCTGATATGCAGGATGGTCTTAGGCAACCCCTGTAAAAGGGTCATTTGACCCCCAAAAGGGTAGGGACCCACAGGTTGAGAACCACTGTTCTAGAGTTACATGTCCAGCCACTGGGTGTGGAAGATAAAACATTCTTTTCATTTAGAAAACCAATTTTCCAATCAACTTGTGCTTAAATGCTTCTGGCTTTCCTTTAAAGGGGATAGTATTTTGATTTGCCATTTTTCTATATGTAACTTTCTTCACCTCAGTTACTGACTTAACCATGGTGAAAATCCATAAGATTTTAAGAAATACCAGATATCAACTAAAAAAATTCTCAGAAAACAGGCTTGAAGTACAGGAACTCTTTCCTGTTTAGAGGGTAATGATTACACTTAGAGACACTATAATTAAAGAGCATCAATGCATTTTATTTTAATGCTAACTTATAAGAATAATTTCTTAATGCTACATCAGAAGTAAATTCACCAATGCTGAATTTGGAAAGCACAATCAAATTCCACAATTGGGACTACACGGCTTCTCACAATACTAGGCATCATGAATTTAAAAAACAAACAACTGATTTATGCATGACAAAAGTTCTTAAACTTCACGTGATCCATGAGCCTCCCCCGACTGTACACAAGAAATTGTGTAGTGTGTGTGTACCTTTTCCTGCAAAGAGGTCTTTTACCTTTAATCAACTTCCAAAGGGGCCCAAAGAGGCTAAGCAACAGTCAAGTACAAGGTAAAATTCTCATCTCTTTCTCTACATTTTTCATAATGGAAGCTGTGGACCATAGGAAGTTCACTTTTGCACAACTAAGAGTCAATTTTAATGTAAAGAGGGTACAAAACAAACAGAAGTTAACTTGCAAGGCAAGAAAAAAACTCTTTCAAAGGGGTTAAAGGCTCAGTGAGCTGGAAGGAGAGACTCCCAGGGATTCTACAAGTGCTTAGAAAAACCAACCTTTAGTATGCATAAAGCAACTGCATGAATTTAATATGCAATTTAACTCAAGTCCAATTTTCCATTTCTGCATAATTATCAACTTATTTTTATTGTTGAATATCACAAATTTCAATCAGAATACTTTTAAAAATATTATTCTGCATGCATTTAACAAATCTGACAAAAGGACAAGTATCCAGTTTACTTGCATTATGACTATGACATTTTAACTGAACAATTAACATATATTTAAAATCGTTAGATACAAGTAACAATGAAAAAACTTTAACGCATTAATCTGATGGCATCCTATCACTATGCACATGTTCTTGTAACACTACTAGTAATTACCCTGAAGCACAGGCAAATAAATGTAAATGGAGGACTCTCCCTAAAAAGCGAGTTTAAGGATTAAATATCATCATCATCATCATCACTACTGAGGACAAAGCTGCTGTCTGTGGACAGGGCCCCTTCCTCCTTAATACTGCCCAAACAACTAAAAATCCCTTTCTCATCAGAATCATCAAACAACTTCTCACTAGACTCTTCTTCCTCCTCCTCCTCAAACAACTTATCCTTGGAATCATCATCTTCAAACAACTTTTCATCTGGGTCGTCTTCCTTTCCATCTGCATCGTCTTCATATTCCTTGTCATCTGAATCTTCAAACAGCTTTTCATCTGCATCATCATCTTCCTCCTTTTCATCAGCATCTTCAAGCCCTTTTTCTTCTCCGTCTTCTTCATCTTCTTCTTCCTTTTCATCGGACTCATCATCAAATACTTTATCATATGCATCTTCTTCCTTTTCATCTGAATCTTCTTCCAACTCTCTTTCGGAGCCTTCCTCATCTAACACTTTTTCAGAGACATCATCTTCTAATTCAGAGTCCTCAGAATCATTTTCTCCTAACTCTTTGTCAAGCACATTTTCATCCAAATCTTTTTCAGAGCCATCTTCATCAAAATCTTTCTCGAGACCATTTTCTTCAAATTCTTTTTCGGAGACATCTTCAGATGGTTTTTCAGAGCAGTCTTCATCCAACTCTCTCTCTGAGTCATCTTCTTCTGACTCTTTTTTGGGGTCACTCTCCTCTTCAGATTCCTTGTTGGGGTCATCTTCAGACTCTTTTGCAAGGCCATTCTCTTCATAATCATCTGTGAACCTCTTCTTTTTAGATTCTCTTTCAGGGACATTCTCTTTTGCCTCCTTTTTAGGACTATCTTCTTCAGACTCTTTTACAGAAGTGCCTTCTTCACGCTCTCTCTTTGGGCGGCCTCCTTCAGACTCCCTTGTGGGGTAGCCCTCTTCAGATTCTTTTTCAGGGCAGCCTTCTTCAGCTTCTTTTTCAGGGCCACCTTCTTTAGCAGCTTTTTCAGAAGCATCTTCTTCAAATTCTCCCCCATCTTCGGTCTTTTCAAACTTCTTCTCATCTATAGGTTCTTCGAATGCCATTCCAGTTGCAGCTTCTTGAGCATTCATTTTAGATGTGCTAGGGTGCTCTGAAAAATGCCTTACTCTAGAAGGCCCTGCCCTTTCTGAAGTACAGACAGAATTTGAACGCCGAAAGCCTCTGTTGTCCTCAGGAGTATTGAGGAATGCCTCCCAACCTCTCAGCCTTTCCTCTCGTTCTCTTGAGGTTTCCTCCACCTGTGGATAAATGAAAACTGTCATTAAAATAAGTTCTAGTCAAAAAGAAGTCACAACTTCCTGAGCATTTCTAATACTAATGAAACTACCTTGATTTTATAAGGCATCTTTTCTGGGGAATCAATTCCATCCCTGTCTTTAGTTTGCAAACCATTACATCTTGATTTACTAGAGCTGGCCTTAAATAAGATCACTCAAATAAAGGCCAAATACCACAGTACTGCAGAAACAGCCCATCTCTTTAAAAAGCTAATATTTGAGTTCACTCTGTACTTTACAATACAGAAAAGAAAAGAACATTTTGGTTTAATGTGTTTTGTTATCACTAGTTTCAGCACCTCAAAATTTCAGGTTTATCAACTAAAAGACTGAAATGTTTCTCTTTGGATCCTCTGAATGCAAAGTATTGTTTAAAAGTATTGTTACATGAAACAGATCAAATTGAACCCAAAACTTAAGCCTTTGTTGGTAATGAAACAATTTGGGTGCCCTTGCCAGTTGTAAAATTTACCTGATAATCTGTAGTTCCATCCCATGCTTCGGCAGTGATTTGACGACCACCAAACCATCTTCCATTGAGAGTATGAATGCAATAATCAGCTTCCTCTGCATCTCGAAAGGACACAGAGGCCACACCATCTGGGTGCCGCTAGAATAATGAAAGAAAAAAAGGAATAAACAATAAGATTAAAAATTAAACACATATGTGACAAACAGGTAAGCTGTTCTAATACTAAAAGGCTTTATGTATGAAGTCTTTCTTCCCTCTTATCCCAGCCAATGACATGTAGTTAGCTGCTTCTTTAGCTTAATCTTTTCTAGTGAGAACCAAGCACAAAATATTGAAATATTTCTGCTGACATCACTGTTTAATGGGAAGAAAGACAGTATAATTATTAATATGAATTCTGAAGTCAGATTGCCCTGGGATTAAATCCTGGCTCTGTCAGTTACCAGCTGAATGACTTTGGGCTAGGTTCTTAATCTCTAAGGTTTCAGCTTCCTCATCTGTAAAATGGGTACAATAGTAATTACCTGTCTCAAAGCCTTGTAAGGATTAAATGAGATAACATGTAAAGTAGCTTGTAGTACAAAAGCAATAAATGATGACTCTTATTATTGTGTGTTAATTCTGGAGGCAAAAAAAGGTGAGAAGGAGAAATACAAAGGAGTTGTTTTTCCTGACTGTTCCAAATATGAAGGAGAATAATTCACAAAGAGTAGAAAATATTGGCAAATAGGTAACCATAGGTTAAATATATTTTTCTTGAGGAATACCAAATCTATCAAAGCTGTGACTGGTAAGCCATATTCATCTAATTACTGCTAACAGATGACTACTACCACCAGATACAGGCATACTGACATCTGGTAAAAAGTTATTAAGCTGGAAAAATGATTGCTTTAGGGCTCATGTGACCAAGCCATGAACTTACATCAAAGAGAAGGAGCTTCCTAATTTGACCAAACTTTGAACATTCTACTCGAAGGTCTTCTCTGATCTCATTCAGCACCAATGGGTCATCCTGAAAAAATACACATGATTAAAATGAGTCTGTCCCATTCTTTACTATAAATAATGACAAGCAAATTTCTGGATCTGACAAACCAACAAATAAAAAAAAAAGAGTTGTGCTTAAGGTTGGTTATGTTTGTAGCCCATAAAAGTTTAAAAATATCAAAATCAAATGAAGTTAAGACTACTACAGCCACTGTTGCTGGTCCCAGTCTGCCCTGCAAAGGAAATGGAAAAGTACAGCAGGTAGCAGAAGGGGACTACAGTGACAGAGAAGGGAAGGAGGACAGGAGAAGTCTTACGGCACATCTTCAGTTAGACCACTAATTCCTATGTTCTACATGGGCGTTATCAGTGCACTGATGAGAGACCTTGCCTTGTGTTTTGGACAGATTCCTATTTATAGAAATGTTGTAATGGATAGACACATCCCTTTCAGTGACTAAGGGTTCTAAGATTGGTTTTCATGCTTCCAAAATTCCATAGTAACACACAGAACAAACCTTCCAAGGATTCCTGTTCATCTTGTCTCCTACTTGCAATAGAACCACATAAATAAGGAGCTCTCTTAAGCACACAATAAAATATATTCGTAGCTGTTGCTTTCTTGTGACAATGAGTCTATTTGACTTTCCTCTCCACAGTGAGAAAAGGATTTAAGACTCCCTGTGGGAATTAACAAATCTTTCTCCACGTCCCAATGCATTAAAAAGACTCAGAAAAAGCTACATTATCAACTTCAATTGCATACCAATATAAACGAAGATACCCTAATCTAATAATTTATATTGAAGTCAATTTATACTTTCTAGAAAACATTTTTAATGCATCTATCTTTCTTAGAATGTTTTCTTCTTGCCAACTACAAGAGGAACGGCATACAAAGAACCACAAAAAAGCGGCTTTCTTCCTCTAAAGTGCTTCAAAAAGCAAAACTAAAATAACCAGTGAGGGTTAGTGAAATCATATTTAAAGTAAAAAAAAAAAAAAATTCTACTCATTTGTATAAAATACATGAAGCTTCTAAAACTATAGGACAGGGGTCCTCAAACTTTTAAAATAGGGGGCCAGTTCACTGTCCCTGAGACCGTTGGAGGGCCGGACTGTAGGCCCCGAGATGAGTCGGCTGCTAAGCAGGACAGGCAGCGGCGGCAAAAACACCCGGCAGGCTGGATAAATGTCCTTGGCAAGCCGCATGTGGCTATGGGCCATAGTTTGAGGACGTCTGCTATAGAAGATGGAACTCTGGATTTCCCTACTTCTAAAACTTAATTTTGGAGAAGCCCATTTGTTTCAGACCGAATTATCAGACCTGAGAAGAGCTAGCAGAGCATAAAAGTCATCTGGTAAAGTCACTTGGTGGCTTCTGGTGATGATGTGTGGTTATTTAGCTCCTACTGGATCATGAGCTTTCGGAAGGCAAGTTTTGGAGACCTTACAGAATACAGCTCAGTCTTTTATATACAGCCAACGCTCACTAAAAGCTTTTTCAGAATCTGATAAGCTCTTCCCAATACCTTTCTTTTATTCACCAAAGGAAATCAGGATTATAATAAAAACAAACATAAATCACTTCAAAATACTTAACAAATTTTAAGTTTAAATGTGATTCTATGGGGAAAGACAACAAGTATCACACTTATTTCTGTACCAACATCTCAGGCATTTCAGGCATTAAATCTTAGCTAAGTTTTCCCAGACCTCTGTTTTCATTTATAGCAACTTGAAAAACCAATATATCTTCATTGCTGCATAATATCCTGAAGCCTAAAGATAGTGATCGTCTCCTTTAGAAAGATTCTTTAACCTACCTAGATACACATGGAAATTTTCAAAAGACAAGAATTTGCAAGTAACCTGAGACTAAAATCAGATGTATGCACTGATGTATGCAGACAATTCTCAGAATTTTTTTCCCCAGGGTGGTATTTTGCTTTTTCTTTGGAAGAAATAAACCATGTTTCTCAGTTCCTTGCAATCTAAACTTACACTGTCTAAGACAGTGAGCAGTAACCACATATGACTACTGAACACTTTAAATGTGGCTAGTCCAAACTGAGGTGATCCACAAAGGATTATTTAGTACCAAAGGGGGAAAAAAACTGTCACATAGCTTATTAATATTTCTGTATTTATTACATGTTGAAATTATAATATTTGGGATATACTGAGTTAAATAAAATTCAATATTAAAGTTAATTTCTCATTTCATGTTATATTTTTATTGTGCCTACACAAAATTTAAATTACACATAAGGCTCATATTACATTTTTACTGGATAGTGTAGGTATATACAAGGAGAAATGAAACTTTGCACCTGAGTTTTGATTCATTTCTTGGTATTCAAATATGCAAGGTAATGTATTTTTATAAGATTTTGAATTAAATACTGAAGACTCTCTGAAGTTACATTAAAAATATTAGCCTTCAATGTTTACCCTGATTATCAGACAGTGTTTTTAGGTATACCGCTTCTAATACTGGTCAACTGTTTGGAATAAAACGATATCCTACCCTCCAAAATCCGATTTCTTTCAAACACCTAAAACCTACAATCCTGTTTTTATTCCCCACTAGAAAGTCCGATGGTGATGTATGTTCTTTAGGTTTATATGGAATATTCAGTCGAATCAAATACTCCCCCAAAATATGCAATGAAAGCAGGCTTTCTGTTGAAGACTTCTACCAAGTTTCATAATGTCTATACTAGTGCTTCCCAACATAACTTTCTGTGGTGATGGAAATGTTGTATAATTGTATTATCCAATATGGTAGCTACTAGCTATCTACAGAACTGAATTTGTAATGATGCTATTTTTAATGAATTTAAATTTAAATAACCAGACAGGTGAACAAACAAGGATAATACCATCAAGGATTTCTTTGCATGTGAACTCTGAAGCTACCACTGCCAGGACAGTGTCCTGTTACCCTTTGTGGCATAAGTATCTAAAAGAAAATTTCCCTTCATTTACAGAAATGCTAAGGAGAAAATGTTTTAGCCACTGGGTGAAGAAAGACTCCTACTTCTAATAGGAGTTTCATTCAATCATTTTTTTATATTGAGGGCCTAGTGTGTGCCAGGCACAATTCTATGCACTGAGTATGTAGCAGCAAACAATGAAGACAAAAATACTGGCTGCGACGGAGCTCACGAATTCAAGTAGAGAAGATAAAATTATTTTAGATAATAATAAACACCATGAAGGAAACAAACAGGGTATTATAAAGGCTCTCTAACTCCACATTAGTTTATACTAAATCAAGAAGGCTTTTTAAAATCAGGAATTTGCAAACATCTTTAAAAATATTCACTGAAGGGAATTTATAGGAGTCAAGGTGGCTTTGAGGGGAAAGTGTTATTTATTAAACTAGGAAAAGCTAAGTCTATCCAGGGTAATAGACTCAAGGTTTATCAATGACCAAAGCAGGAGGTAGAAACAAGAACAGATAAAATTATACAACAGAATCCTACTTGCAGAGGTACCTGATGTGTTGAATTAAGCTTGCATTTACATTCATGTTTGAGCAGCAGGAGTATGGAATGTGCACATCAAAGACCTCAAGTCAAAGAAATAAATAAGTCACCTAAGAAACCACTTATTTACTAGGGAGATAAAATGTGATAGCTGCAGGAAATTCTGGAGTTCTATGTAGACTAGAAATTGTGACCCATTGATGTATTCCTTTTAAAGTTTCACCAAGCAAGGAGTGTTTCAAAAAGCCACCGTGTGCAGGGGTACATGTATTTTTTAAACATACTTCATTACTCTAAGTAAAAAATAACTGTTATATTTCTAGATTCTTCCAGATTTCTGATCAGAACACCAAGCAACCTTATAAATAAACCACAGTTATCTTCTTAATGACCTCAAAAGATACCCAAACTCCACAGGTACACAGTAAGGTCTATCACATCACTATTTGCCAAGACAGAGCTCAACTGTCCATTTTGAGACCCTCTCAAAGGAGCAAAAATGATACTACCATTGTGACTCTGTTTAAATGCCCAAAAGGGACACTGATAAGCACTGGTTGCAACTAGATCATTTGTAAACCTGGAATCTTACATTATAAACATTTTTTTCTCATGGTTAACTTGCTATCATTACTTTCTGAACCAAGGAGAGAATAGAAAGTTGTTTTTCCATGAATGATGATGTCAGTCTACACTGTGAAGACAAAGATAACAGAGACAAAAGGTACTGCGACAAAAATTAATATTCCTTAAACCTCTTTAGCAACTTTTTGTTCTTCCTTTATTCACTTTTGGTGGAGGGAGAGGAACAGTTCCATGCCTTTTCTTTTATAAATACTTGTTTAAAATTGATACATAATAGGTAATACTTCTACATGCTGTTCTTGGAATTCTCCATGGACACTAAATATTTTAATGTCCTCCATATTGACTAAAGAGTTTCATAAAAGTTAGGTCCTAAATAAAATCACTCCCAACTATTTAATCAGGTGTATGTTTCATTAAAGTATGTTAAATGATCAAACTTTTAGTACCAAAATAAAGTTTTCATTTACAAGTGTGAAACTGGTACTCTCCATCAAAATTAGCCCATACTTATTGAACTGCACTCAAAATCCACAGGCAGTTTCCATAAATCTTTTAATGATGACATTTTAAAATGATTTCCCATACCAAGTAGCTGCTGTCTGGGGCCACAGTATGGGTATTAAACAGTCTTACCTGGGATACAATTTAAAAAAAACAACACCACTGGGGGCGGCGCCTGTGGCTCAAAAGGGTAGGGCGCCAGCCCCATATGCCGGAGGTGGTGGGTTCAAACCCAGCCCCAGCCAAAAACTGCAAAAAAACAAAACAAAAACACTAGGCTAAACAAAGGGAAGGGAAATCCAAAAACCTTTGGATTATTTCTTGGTTCCATTTTCCTGCATTAACTGCTCACTGTGCAAACATGTAGAAGGTGACGTGACAAAGATAGGGCGAGACAAGCTTCAGGCTCACTTTAGGGAAAGAAAGACTATCAACATCTCTATCAGTAAGCACACCACTTCCTACCTCAAAATCCATAGGATGAAACATATTCTTGATGATGACAACTCTCTCATGGCGCATTCGGGATGGTCCAGCTCTCCTCTCAGGTCTCCAATCCAACTGCCTAATGCAATGAAGTAGTAACAACAAACTGTATGTTTTGTTTCAAACTTCTCAGAGAGGAAAAAATGAGCTGTTCGAACAATCCTTTCTTGACTATTTAATAATGATAATTATTTCATTACAAAACAATCTCTATTTCAGTTACAGTTCCATTCAGAAAACTTTGTGAAATAAAAATAATGGGCAGGGAAAAATGGTCCCAATATCTGAAATCCCAAGAATGTATTTTTCTAGAGCAAATGTTATCTGATTATGCAAACATTCCAAGCAGACATTTGAAAAACTGCTATTTAGTGCTTATGACTCTCTAGGAAGATATACTTTGAGGTCCCCCTCCTCAAAATCACATATATACACATATATTTTGAGACTGTCTGACTCTGTCACTTTGCTAGAGTGCCATGGCGTCACAGCTCACAGGAACCTCAAACTCTCCGGCTTTAGCAATTCTCCTGCTTCAGTCTCCTAAATGGCTGGGACTACAGGCACCCACCACAACATCCAGCCAATTTTTCTATTTTTAGTAGAGATGGGGTCTCATTCTTGCTCAGGCTGGTCTGGGACTCCTGAGTTCAAGCAATCCGCCCACCTCAGCCTTCCAAATACAGGCGTGAGCCACCACACCCAGCTCCGAAAAAGTATTTTTAAATGGTTTTTAGGCACTTTTAACATTATAAAGAACAAACTGCACTGAAATATGTAAAAGTACTCTTTGTTATAATTATACATTTTACTGATAACCGTCTACAAAATTTGTGGTTATCATTTTCAACCACTCTTGTAAAAACAATGGGCCGTCACACTAAATGCTTTTATGATCATTTTATCATTAGTTTAAGTATAATGTCAGAAGTGCCTTTAGAATTCACTCTGATAAAAACATTATCAGTTTAGCTAATTCCTTAAAAACTAGCATATTTCAGTATATTAAATAGAATATAAGTCTGACTCTACACAGATAAAACTTAAAACCCACTATTGCCAAATCATTGCACTGTACAGATTACCCAGAGGTGCCACACAACCCAATGAAATTCTTTTAAAATAATGTTTAGCCACATTTGATGGAACAAAACTAGATAGCTATTACCAAGAATATCCTCTACGGTATTTATATGACACTTTTCAAAAAGGAAATAAAATACAGACTTTTGTTGCAGAGACAGCTTCTTCTTATAGTCTTTGCACTTCTTCTTCTTCTTTGAGGCATCATATGTCCCCTTCAGTTGAAACTTTGCCACCTCAACATGTAATTTGTAGCCTCTAATTTCATCTTCATCCAAAAGTTTTAATGCAAGTTCCACAGATTCTCTCTTTATGAAGGTAAGATAAAAAATAGTAAGTTACACAAAGAGATGAAACTTTAGGAATTTTTAGATGAACAATGATTGTATGTATATGAAAATTTAAATGTAACTACCCACACTGGGGTAAAAAAACTCGAGAATGCAAATCAGGAAACCTGCATTTGAGATATAGCTGTCCCTAACCAGCAGTGTGAACTTGGGCAAGTTACTCAAGCAATCTGAGTAACTTGCCCAATTTCTTCATCTGTAAAATGAAAATAATAATACTTTCATCACAAAGTTCTTAACAAAATGAAACGTAATAATGCATGGAAACAAAGACGGGCACAATAGACACTCAATAAATTATTATTGGATAATTCTGCCTCTTGAAGCCCTAATTTCTTATCTGTAGGGTGAATGGAGTAAACTTGCATAATTTCTAAAGCACATTTCACTTTTAAAATCCTGTAATATTTCTACTTAAAAAGACTAGATGACTCAAAACTGAGACTAACATAGCCTTTAATTTTTTGGATTGCCAGTTAAAACGTAGTTCTATAACACACTGAAAAGGTAACTATTAGACAGCTTATATACTGCACATTAAATACGTGTATGGATCCTGGGTCCTACACAAAGGGGAAGTTACCAGCCCTACATAAAAAAGTCAAAGCTCTAAGGACCTGTGGAATACACAGAAGGGTAACTAAACTCAGCTTGCTCATATCGAATATGGATTCTAGAATAATTAATTGCATTTTTTTGGAACTCAGTGTGCTGGTTTGACAACCTTGTACTTTTATATAAGTACATTATATATTATACATATATTTTACATTATATATTATATATCATACATATACCTAAAGTATACCTATCCTGAGTCTCAAAACCTCATTTTTTTTTTAGAAGAAATCCAATCGAACCCTCTAAGAATCTGTTTACAGATTTTTAATAATCCTTAAGGAACTTTATAGAATTCTCAAATCTCCTTGTATTTGAACATTACAAAACCACCTTCCTAAAATAGTAATGCTCATGTCCCATACCCATTATGCTTACGATCTGGGTCAAAAAATCTATCTCCCAAAAAGCTGTCAGCTTAAACCTACCCCCTTCTGATCCCATTGGGATACTATATACCCATGGCACACCTGTGGTGTTTGTACTGTTAATATATCATTTTGATACTACTTCGTAATTATTTTCAGGTTCTATCACGTATGTACATGTGTACACACTTCTAAGGTGGCAGGTGTTCCAGAAATGATGGCTGCCTCTGGCGCTTAGTTTTCTCTGTAAAATTTATGGTACCACGACTACATGAGATTCTGTTAACACCACTTTCTATTCTCTCCCAGTCAAAAAAATGTTTTAAAGCAGTAAGCATAAGTGTTCATCTCCTTTATGGTCTAAGTCAGGGGGTTTTATAAAAGGGCCAGTTAGTAAATATTTTAGGCTTTGTGCATTGTGCTACAATCACTCAACACCCTTGATGAAACACAAAAGCAATTATGGACAAATACATGAATTGGTCTGTGTTCAATAAACCTTTATTTACAAAAACAGGTGGTAGGCCAGAGTTTGCTGAACCCTGGTCTAATTCATTTCAATGGGCAAGTAAAATGTCACTTTTTTCCTTGATTTTTAAAATGTGTTCTTAATTAATTACATGTGTCAATAAAGAACTGTTTAGTGAGTTTAAGACAAAAGAAGCACCTCAGTCACATATAATACTTTAACACAAAGACATATTTTTTTTTTGGCACTTACAAGGAAGATAAAGACTTTCTTAAAACCTTACCATTGTGATACACATAGGTACCAAATGAAATTTCAGTTTCCTTCATACCCTCTTTCAAATAGCTCTTGGTTTTGTTATCATGTATAAAAATTATAGCCCTTGTTCCTAAGTTAAAAACAGAGATACAGAGAAAAAAAAAACCTATTTGGCTATCTCACTAACCTTCAAATAACAGCAAAGGCCATCTCCTTTAAGATTTCCTTGATTATCTTTGTAAAGTTTGACCTTAAATTCTTCTGTCTGAGGATCTCTCATAATAATGCCAAACTTGGACATAAGCTGTATAAATTCATCCACTGTAATGTCTGGAGGCAAACCTATAATATTAGGAAAAATTTAAAAAATGTATAAAGACATCTGCAATAAAGGAAAGAGTTATGTAGAATTCCACCAATTACAACTTAGGTGAATGCAATATTGGTTTTCTAAATATAACATTTCTAAAATTTTACATCTCTAGAACAGTGTTCAAATATACATTAAAATAATATTTTGGTTAAGGCCTCACTAAATCTGAAGGGGCAAACTGCCATAAGTTACCTAAAATAGGTAAAAAGGATGGCATGCAAAATTAATTTAATTTTTCTTGGTTCTCTAATAAACATATACCTCAGTAATATAAAATGGTTTAACAAAAAAAAGAGTGTTAAAAATGAATTTAAGAGAAACGGAAAGCGAAAAATCATTTTGTGAAAAACCTCAAAATCTACTATTTCCTACCCTAAATTTGTTTAAAAAGGTATACATACCAGACACATAAACATTCGTATTTCTGTCTTCTTCAACTTGAAACCATCCTAAAAATCAAAATAAAATAAAATAAGTGCAAGAAAAGAGTTACTTTACAAAATCTTAATAATGTGGTAGTTTCTTGAAAATTCCAGGAACTTTCTCTTATCTTTAGAAGACCAAGACAGACTAACGCAAATCACTACCCAGTTTTAAAATATTTGAATCTTTCGACAGATGATTAGTTTCAGAGCCCTGTCTGGAAGAAAAGATAGCTAGTTTACTTTGATTCTTTATTATCTGACACTACTGTAAAGAAAAACTCATATTCCTTCAAAGCTATTTTAATTCTCCACAAAGTACACACACTCACAATTTACAAGCTAGAACCACTTGCCTGATTCAGCCTTTCTTTTTTCTCCCTTCCTTCTGGAATCAGTGGGTTCAGGGGGTTGTCTCTGCGGAGGTTCCTCTGCAGACTTAGTATTGACGTCTTGTATGTTTGAAGTAGAACTAGATGCACCATCATTAGAGAAGCCGTAATTGGCTTGATAGGTAGCAATGAAATCGTCAGTGATCTAAATAAGAAATTCAGCACACACACATCCAAAAATTCAAAATTATTTCTTCCCATAAAAAGTTTAAATTGTGCTTTATTACAGCATATTCTGTTATACAACCTAACAAAGAAATGTTTCAGTGGATAACAGTTGCAGCCGCTGAAGTGCAAATGAAAGAATAATCACCTTATATAAAAAACTGCCTAAAACAATAAAAAGATACAAGTACTTAGATGATCAACACAAAAATCTGAGGTACTATTTAAGTAACGGTGGCACCTTTTCTAGTTGTTTCATTTATTAGTTACTACCTCTCTACAGTCTAGGTGGCTAAGGCTATCAATACATATAACAAAGGAAGTACCAAATAACAATGCAACAAAATGAAAACCAACAGTCAACTACAGAATCCACTTTTCTTTTACTGTATAGAGGCACCAATGTACGTGCATGCTAAGTACTTAAATATCTGCTTTCAGAGAGTACACAGAATGAAACTCTGACTTGGTGGGTAAAGAATGGGATAAACAACTGTACAACTAAATGTTGATTTTAACTCTGTCACTAATACCATCCTTTAGTGTCAGGACAAATTAAGTACAAATCCAGCTCATTTCTATCTTCCTGGATTTTGGGGGAGAAAACACTCTTGCGCAAATGAAAAAAATTTAGTTATATCATCATACTGATCAGTTACACACACACATGAATGGGGAAACTTTTAAACTGTGTTTCAGGAAAGATGTACAGACTCCAGTAACATAAAAAGATAGAATTACAAAATAATCCATCATCAGACTATTGTTAAAAGTACTCAAAGGGTTGAAGAAACCATATTTGCACTCCAACTGGCACTACAAATACAGAAATGAAAGAATAAATTTTAATTATAATAAATACACAAACAAAATAGGAAAAAAAAGATTGAAATACTTTTTAAAATACCAGTCCAATCACACAATAGCGATATTTTGTATTATTGGCTTATAAACCAATTAGTTTGCCATTAGTATCCCTTTTTCCATCCCTAAGACTTATACTTGGGGTACTTTTACCACAAAGTTTACAGAACCAAGTTTAACACCAATTATTTTACTTTCAGCTAAAATAAAACACTTAACAATTTCTAAGTACTCCAAACAAACATACACAGATCTTTTCCATCTGCATTCTGCGCATCTCTAAATCATATTCCTGTGGTAATATGGTTCAAACATACACCTGCCTAGGGACAAAATTTAGTAGAAAACTAAAGCAAGGTACAAACAAACCTCAATTAGTAAAGATATGTAAATGGCTATTTTCGTAAAAAATCAAGAACTGCGTTTTTCACATAGTACATAAGTTCAACACTTGAATTCCTAGGATAAGTGAGGTTGGCTAACAGGCATGAAGAGCAACTAAAATTGCTCTCCGTGTTTTTCCTCCTTCGAATAAAAAGCAATCGTCAATGTAATAATCAAATGTGTGACCTTCACAGACAAAATTAGGAACAGACGAGACTGAAGAATTAATCACATTTAAGACGCCGCCGTAAAGATTCACACACATTTCTTTTACCCATCGATTCTGCACTAAACACAACAAAAAACCCGTCACTGGATACCGGGGCTAGGATCAAGTACCTCAGGGCAAAAAGGAGCGCCCCACGAGGGTGGCCAGACGGCCCAGCCCCCAGTACCGCCTGTGCTACTCTCTTACCTTGGGGAACCAAGCCTTCTTGTCCAGGTCCCACTCGTAGGGGGTGTCAGACGAATGCTGCCCGAAAGAATTGGTTTCTCCGCTGGGATCCTTCTGAGTGTCGCTGTCCTTGGCGTCTCCGTACAATTCTTGCATTCGCAACTGCTCATCAAACTCATCATTCCCACTCAACTTGTTGTCGCTCATGTTTCCTACCTAGCCCAGGGGCACGGTTCAGACGAGCGAAGAGGCCGAAATGACGCTGGAGAGGAGCAGAGAAAGGGAGGTCGGCCGCACTCAGCTCACGCCCCGCCGCCCCCCGGCCCGCCTCCCTGTGGCGCCCCAGCAGTCCCTGGGAAGTCGCGACCGTTTGGCCGCCACGCCACGCTGCACCGCCCCTCGCCCCGCCCCCCACCAGTGCGCGCGCGCGGATGCTCCGAACTCGGCCGTGCCACTGCCCACCTGGCTCTCTCTGCCGGGCCTCAGCGACGCTGCTGCTGCCGCAGTTGACCGGCTCTAAAACGGCTGCGGCTCCCGCGATCACGTCAGGAAATTACTGGAAAACGAAGCCCCCTCAGGCTGACCGAGTCGCCATTGTAGGCGCGTCGCTACGTCGCGGTCCGCGCCGACACGCCCACCGTGGCGTCAAAAGGCGCCGACGCGGGAACGCGGCGCGAGGCCCGGGGGCGGGGCATCAGGGGGCGTGCTGCTGCCGAGAGTCGACGCCCACTAGGGCCCCCCTCAGGACGTGGCGAGGGCCGCATGGCCCCGCAGTGCCGCAGCGACCATGGGCTCTGCGGGGGGTCCCCAGCGGGTCGGGCAGTTTTAGGCCCCTGCAGGAGCCCGAAGAAGGCGGATGGCTCGTCCCCCGCGGTAGGCGCGGGCTGGATGTCGCGGCGGGCGCCATCTTGGGGGAGTGGGTGGGGCGGGCAAGACTGGTCTGGGGCTTTTAGAAAACGACGCGCCTCCTTCGCCCAAAGGCCCCTCCTTCCACGCCGGAATAGCGTATTTTACTTATTTCTTCACTGTTGCCATGGCATGGGCGCCGGCACTTGTTCATCTTGGTAGCCCAAGTTCGTGGCACTACATCTGGGCTCTAGTGCAGAGTTAGTGAATGAATAAATGAATGAATGAACAAACGAACAAGCGAGGGGTGGTAGGGCCAATCACCTTTTCCTAATGTCAGCTCCCTTTTTTGTCGTTCTCTTGCCCTCCTCAGGCTGGAGTTGGACTGTGGGTAGGCTGGGAGGGGGCAGCAGTTGCCCGCCTCTTGTACTCCCGGATTCACAGGCGCTCAAGTTCCAAGCTTGAAACTTAAACACAAACGTGTAAACACCAGCTTTACTGACCAACTATTTTTGTGTGTTCTTTTTTTTTTTTTTGAGACAGTGTCTCAGTTGCCCTGGGGTTGAGTGCATGGCGTCAAAACTCACAGCAATCTTGAACTCTTGGGTCAAATGATCCGATCCTCTTGCCTCAGCCTCCCGAGTAGCTGGGACTACAGGCGCTCCCCACAACCCTCAGCTATTTTTTTTTTTATAGACTGGGCCTCGCTCTTGCTCAGGCTGGTAGCTCAGGCTATCCACTCGCCTGTGTTCCCGGAGTATTTTTTCTGTGTTCCTTTTTGAAAGACACAGTATGCTTTTTCTCAAAACAGAACTTTGCTTTTAGAAATTAACATTGCTAAAAGTAATAATGCAACATTTTTTAAAGGAAATTAACATTGCTTGAAATTAAGAGATGCATATTTTTTTTAATTGAGCAGCTGATATTGAGCCCCTCCTAAGTGCAAGGTACTGCACTAGGCTCTGGCAACTCAGAAGTCAACAAGACAGGCACATCTCAGAGATCACAGGATGGTTGGCAAATGATTCGCGGGTAGAGGTAGGGGATACTGGAGAACAGTTGTCAAACTTGCTGGTCTCTGGACTGCCTTTACGTTAAAAACTTACTGAGTATCTCACTTTGTTTATGTGGATTATGTTTATCAGTACTTGCTCAAAAAGCCTCTGTTTACAAATAATCATTTGAAACCAGGGTTGAGAGGAGCAGTCACTCAGGAGGGTCACTGAGTCACTGTACCAGTGGAGCAACAGCGTGGGAGCTAAGCACATTTGTACCCGCAGTGGCATTCTGTTTGGCAATGAGACCTGACAGTCCTATTTTAACAATGCTGTGGTCTCTTTGAGGCCTGGTTCCTGTTTGTTCTCATTTCCCTAGTAGCTGAGGTAATCTGGCATTTCTGTCTTTGTTACTTGTCTTTTTCAAGATTTTTTGTTGGTTTGAGAAACACTTGAGGTAACAGCAGAAAGGAGAGCTATAAAGATAAGGGTGGCTTCTGAAACTCCAGGACCACAATATACCACTGAAGCCAGATGTGGTAATATACCACAGAACTCCAGGACCACAGTATTTTGTAAATAAAGAAGCCAATATACCACAGAACTCCAGCACCACAATATTTTATAAATAAAGGTACATTTAGCTATAATTTCCCATTTTCCTTATGCATGGTTACTTTATAGGCGACCTTTGGGATACCCTATAGATGGGCTGCGTGAGGAGTTGCTGGACCTGGAAAAGGAACTATTTGGAATTTAGACATCTGGCTTCTGTCAGAATACCTACTTCATTCTTCTCTCTTGAACCTTTGTAAGGGGTGATCTGTGTTGTATTCCTGGGCTGATAGGTGGTGACACTTCTTGATAGATACATATATATTAACCTATAAAAGCTGCTTGGCTAGAGAAGGAACCTACCTGGCCTAGGAACTCTTTCTAGAAAATTACTAAACTACACCAAACTAGACTTTTTAAAAATGTCCCCTTCAAGCCGACTCTGTTCAGGAACTTTCCTATTCCCATGTCCTATAATCTCCAGACTTAGTGGAAAGAAAAAAAAAGGCTTTTGTTGTTCTCCCAAAAATATCAATGAATTCCTGGCCTAAGGTAGTTCAAACTGCAGAAATTCCTTAAGCTTTAATTTGCTATTTCCAGCAGATATTCCAGTGCTAAATATTTTGTAGTGCTTTTACCTATAATGATGAAGACTTGCCCGCTGGATGGTTTGGTTATTCCTAACTTTGTGATCATGTTTTCTTGCTTTCTAGTGTATTACTGTATTATGGTCCATATTTTATAAGTCTTGGATCAGGGAAGACCCTGAGTAAAATTATGACATATATACAATTTGTTTTGCCCATGATGCACCTCTCTTTCCATTTAGGACTCTCTCCAAAAAAGTGGTATCTTTCATAGGAACATTTCTGACATCACAATAGTCAGTGTGAATGAAATTGTAAATATTCGGGCCTATCTCTTAGCCCTGACAAGAATAATCTGTTAAAAGAGAGGCCCCTTCTTCAAAAAAATCAAAGTAAAGCCATGAATTTAAGCCCATTTCTCTGACTATGGATGGAAGATGGCTGATGTGATATAAAGCCTCTTAGGAAATTATTTTACATTAGAACCCTAAGTCACCTAGGGATTACTGAGAATGAAAAAAAAAAGGAATTTCTTTGAGATTCAGTTTCATGAATTGCTAAAAGGATCTCTTAGCTTTTGTAATCTGGTACATTTATCAAGTTATTTTTAAAATGTTATATTTATGAGAGAGTAAAGATACAATTTTTGCCCAGAGTGGGGAAAATAATAAAAATATTTTGGGATTCTGTAACTTGAAAATAACTTAAATTTTGGAATTAAAATAGATTCTCACAGTCTGTTAGAAATGTTGTTTTTAGAATATAAACGTACACAAAGCCATTTAAAACTTTATTTCATATTATTTTCCCCCCCATTTTTTACAATGTCCACTTTAAAACAATACTAATACAGTATCGGCACCCCCACTTTAAATAAATGAATTTTACAGAAACTTAAAGTCTAGTGTTAATATGTATTCTGTTTTTGAGCCACATCATTAGCAAAAGTTCACTACTACACAAGTCATTTAAACAAAGCTCAAAACTACCAAAAGCACACTCAAACACCAAGTTTTTTTAAATACAGATGTAACTATAGTGCCAAACATATGCTTTAATTTTCTCCAAAAAACATTTTCTGAAATCACAAATCTAAATCTGACACATCTGTTGACAGCAGGTTTTTTTTAAAATAACAACAATTAACAAGATCATAGCGTTAGCAAATAGAAGCAAAGGACAGAAAATCAGAACCTTCCATCTGATTTCCACGGGTAGAGATTAATTAGGTCATATTCTTACAGGATTTAGGCACCCATCAAGCAGGAAGATGGTTTGATAAGCACTGCACACCCAGGTGTTAGGAATTTCATGTGGTACTTCTGCATGTTTTAGAAAGAGGGCACTGCTTACCAAAAAGAAAAAAAAATGAATTTCTTTAAGAGAAGAATTTCAGACACTGACAGGTTTGCAGATTTTTCAACAGCGATCCTCCTCTGGAACCCTAAAATGACACCATAAATGTGGCCACTTATTCTGCCTGTGAAGAGGCAAGTTCTTCACAATATTTTTGAACAATAACTTTGCCCAGTCATTAATTAATGGCAGCCGTAAGTAGAACAACAGTAAGTCAGTAAGTGTTGACCCAAGTAAGGCAAGCACTCTGTCCCCGATCCTTAGTCCTGTACCCTTACTGACCCCAAAACATTTTGTAACAGATTTAGTTACAATGGGGTAGAGATTAATGGAAAAGGGCAGTCATCTGTGAAGGTTTAGTTTTTTTAAGAAAAGTGCATAACAGACATTTGTTCTTTTTTGATCCCCATTTCACAGAGTATACATTATACAGAGTATTTCTAGATTTATACTACATAATAAATACGAACACGATTTTATGCCAATCACTTGAGCATATGAGAAATTAGAAGCATCACAAATGCGATGAAAACAAATTAGATTTTAAATTTTCATCTAGTTTAATTCACCTTTCCTATTCAACCTCCCTTACAATTCACTGACAAATTTGCCTTTCTGTACTTGGTGGGGCTTCATTTTATTTAGAAAGCCCCATAACATTACTGATTATACTTTGAAGAAAATCAAAGTTTATCTTTTACTTACAGGGATCCTTCTAAGATTTCAACACAATTCACAAACAACAAAAGTCTGGACATCACACACCTATGCACAATTTAGGGTTGGGTACACACGCTGGGAGGAGAAATACCGTTTTTGACTGAAAGGCTAGACTACGTCCTCCTTCTCGCTACATCCGGGGAACAGGGTCACACTAATTTCAGACACCTGTGTGCTCCCAGTGCCCGGGACCCTGCCCATCACAGCCAGGTTGTTAAGAGGGGTGTCAGCAGGAAGAGGCTCGGGCAGCTCAGCCTTGCAACAGAATAGCTGAGCTTTAAAATGCTTCTGGAAGGTTTTGCTCAGCCAGTAGAGAGCAAAGGGATTTACACAAGAATTGCTGAAAGCCAGAACCCGAGAGAAAACGGTGATAATAAAATGCACGGGAGAGGAGTCTGCATGGGTTTGATGAGTGAAAGAGTGGTAGAGATACAGGAGGTGATTTGGCAACCAGCAGAGAGCAAACAGAGCCACCAACACCAAGACCGTTCTGGCAATTCTCTTCCGGGATTCAATCTATAGGGGGAAGAAAATGGTGACAACAACAACAGCAACAAAATCACTTAGAAGACAGAGATTTTCAAAAGTCATCCTCTAGATTTACATAGAATTTTACAGTTAAAATTAACAAATTGGTTTCCCTTTGAACATGTGTTTGTGTGCTAACTGGCTGGGATGTGCAGGAAGTCAGCCCTTGGCTACAGAAATCAGCAAGTTAATTGGCATGGTTACCCATGATCTTGGCTTCATTAATTCTAATTCAGAGACACCCCCAACTCCGGATTTGGAGATACTCTAGGATGTCTCCAGTTAACTCAGGGTATGTAGTGGAATTCTCCCAGATTTAATTCAATTAAAAATATAGACTGCATCAGGAGAGGCTGACTAGGTCAGAATATTCTTCTGAGGTTTATGAAAGTTGCGAAGTTGGTATTGAAAATTGGTTTTAATCTAAAAACTTGTTGTTACTCTATAGGAATTCTAACCATACAGTCAAAAGAATAAAAACCTCATGTTGCTGTCCTTTCTATGTGAAAATAACTCTACCTACATCTATTAATAAGAGAAACTAGTCGGGTTAGGTGAATACATAGCCTGGGCAGGGAGATAGAGCAAAGATAACCAGCTACATGAGCAGTTACAGACACATGCACTGCTTCAGCCTCTCGGGCACTACTGTGGAACCAACTAAACGGACTAGCTTTAAAAAAAAAAAAAAAGCACAGCTGTGTACTAATCAAGAGGTGAATGGAATCATCTCTCAAGAGTTTAAAATCTTTTGAAAAATGATGGAACTATGTTTTGGCACCATCCCTTTTTCTCTGTCCCTATTTATGGGGGGAGAGCACTCCTGGCTCTTGGCAATGGTCTTAATCAAGCCTCCGTGAGTCACTGTGTTCTCTCCTACTGGCACTACACCCCCCTCCCCCAGTGTGTTTGTGTGTAAGTGGCTGGCTTTGAATAATGTTATGGGGTTCTTGCCAGGTCTACATGCTATGCACTTCTGTTATTCCGTCATGCTTTCTAAACCAAATGAGACTTGCTTTATAGTCTGACTTCATGCAATGTTCCTTAATATCACAAGGGATAAAAACTTTTGACTACTCCCAAACTCCAGTTGTCCCCTCTCTCATAGTGATCCCACCATCTATTGAATGCTTACTCTGCACTGGGAACTAGGCTAACGCATCTGCATCACCTAAGTCCTCCCCTTTGTTTTACAGGTGAGAAAACAGAGGCACAGAAAGGTTAAGTAGGTTGTTCAAGATTGCTCAGCTAGTATGAGATAGAGCTGGGACTGAAGAGGGAAGGTATTCTCCCAAGCAAAATACTACACTGCTATTGTGTGTATACATAGGAGAATACACAGTTGCTCACTGTGCAAAAGTAGGCATTTCACTTCTAAAATTTAAACTACATTTGCATGAGTACTGATTGATACATACCTGTTTGCGAGCATGGGTTTGTTCCTCAGTAGGTATGTTCAAGGTGCTTTTGTAAAGAGTCTTAGCAATCAAAGAATAATAGACAGAGATAATGGACAGTGGAATAATGTAGAACACTAGGAAGGACAGCAGAGAATGTATTTCTTGCAGGAGTTTCTCAGAGACAGGATAAGAGACACACGATTCAACTGTTGTATTTTTGTCGGGATCTCGAAAAGTATAAACATTTGAAAATATAGCTTCTGGGACAGCAAATATCATAGACACGATCCAGACGCAGCCAGCTTTTGCACAAGTCTTCAGGATGGCATTAGAGGGCTGCCGCTCAAGGGGCTTCACAACTGCCTTATATCTGGAAACATGTAATCAGAGGCAGAGGTTCAAATAAATATGAAAATTATACAATCTCAGAGTTAGAAGTGACCTTAGTGTTCATCCAGTTCTGCCTCCTATCTGTATGTATAGGAATCAACATTAACCAACTAGAAATGGTTATGGTTTCAAATACACATTATACATCCCAGTATTTTTATTTATGCTAATCTTTTCCCCTTATTCACTCCTATGAGATATTCCAAATCTGCAGTTTTACAACTTTATGTATAGACCCTCTATTTAGGCAAATAAGCATTTTTTTGGCATGATTTTATGTGTGATTGAGAGTAATTCACTACCTGTGTGTTACCTTAAGTATTCTAAAAGACCTCCTTGTTGTATAAATGACTGATGTTAAACAGAATTAATTTTCCTTTCTTCATGAGTGAGCAGCCGTCAACCTTCCTAGAAAAGAATTCCAGGGGGTTACACAGTAAAGAGGAGAGGGTTAATTTCTTCCCCACTCATAAGTGCTAATTCCATGCCCAAGCCGATCGGTGAACAGATTTAGAGCAAGGCAAGGGTGTAATCAGAAGCTCTTTGCCGGTGCAGAGATGCCTCCCATTCAGACAAATCCACCTTAAAATCTACAGCCTTTAAACGAGTTTGCCCTCAAATAGAATATAAGACCAGCAAAGCAAAATTCAAAAAATACACAGGAAAAGCTTTTCCTCCTCTCATACAGAATCTGAAGAAGCTATTCCTTCTGGCACTGACAGGCATTGATTACTTACAGGCTTCTTGCAGGCTTTTTAAACCATCATTTTTAACATTTGGAGCCTCAATTTTTTTTCATGCTTTCACAGTTATCATTCTACGATAGGAACACAGAAAAACACAGTACTTAGACTGAAAATATCCTAACACGGAGTCTGAACACCCTGGCTGCAAGAGGTTCTTACACGCTGTTTCCATAGAGCTCTGAAAGTCAAGCAGGATTAATTTATTTCCCCGGAAAGGATAAAGTCATTAAATACCTATAGAGAAGACAAATAGAATTAAGTGATGATATGATACTGAGTTACCAGGGAGCTGAAAATCTCACCATTTTTCTGCCATTAGCTAATTTGATGAATTGTAAATAAATTAGATGCTTGTAAGCTTTTTACCATCCTTCCGATATACAGTAATGCATATGTGGTCAATTTCACCCCTATGCCGATGTTCCCATGTTGACTATATTGCACCACTAGGCTGCACTGATGTATAAAGCATGAATTTTTCCTTTACACCTGGAACAATTTGCCTTACTTAATAAACTAGAGGAAAATAAAAACACCATTCAGCATTCTTTCATGCAAACAATTACGCTCCAAAAGAATAAATTACCCCTAAAGCATACAATATCAACCTCTCCTCAGATGCTAACACAAGAATTTTAACGTTCCCACACCAACTTTTATTTAAAATGCCACCCAATTTTCCGATCTTACCTCCGGGTTACACAGTGTGAGAAAGCAGAATAGTAGCCAGTAAATGCTAAGTACAAGCTTTCCTTTCTTTTTGCCTAATTTCACATCCTGACAAATATAACAGAGAAAAGAAACCCACCTGTCAGCGCTGAGAATTGTTAACGTGAACACCGACACACCAACAGAAGTGAGCCGGATGAAAGAAAGCACCTTACAACCAATTCTTCCGAACAGCCATCCTTCTGCAAGGTAGTGGGTTGCATCTACAGGCACACAAGTTAGCAGAAGTAAAAGATCTCCAAAAGCCAGGCTAGTGATGAAAATATTTGGAACTGTTTGCATGGATTTGGTCTTGAAAAAGACTTTGATGAGAATAGCATTTCCAAGGATGCCCACTGAAATGATCACAGCATAAGTAATATAGATGGCACACAATGCTTCTATTCCTGGAGAGTTGCTCCCGGTCCGTCCTTTATTTGTGGTATCGTTAGAAACCACAGAGCTTGATTCTGTGTCATTTGTGATTGAAATAAAAGTCTGATTAGGTGATTGAGGCTGCCTTTGAGACATTTCTTCTGAAGACTGTGTCTTCAATATTTCTTCTGCTCAGTTCAAATGCAGTTGATTGTCACGTCTAGTGCCTACGTCTAGTAATGAGATGGTGCTAGGAGAACAGAACAGAACAGAATGGGAAGAAAACCCAAGACATCCGGATACTCCTTTCCTTCAGTTGTTCTGTGTCTCCCAGCATGCTTGGCTAAATGCTTACCGATCTGGCACAGAAGAGTGGGAGGTGGAGGAGTTTTATTGGCGTGTCCTGACTTCAGGGGAGGGAGGGGGATGGGGAAATGCTCTGCAGTTGCTTGTTCCATCCTGGTGGGGAATATTTGGGCTAATTAGGCATCATTAAGTCATCTTATTGTTTATTAGAATCACCCTGCTTTCATATCTCTCTACGGTGGTCCATATAGAAATTGTCGATTTTTTCCCGAAAAAACCTTAATTACTGCCCCCCCCGCAATCACGTGGTGGTCTCATGCATTTTCTTTTACATGATAAATAAGTGTAGATGTCCCTTGAAGCGTGGCGAACTTGAATCCACTTCTCAAGATTTAATATCAGAGAGATCTGAAGCAACAAATCATTCATGCTTTGACAGGGCTGATGTCACCTCCAAGGAGCAATAATTCAGGTGATCTAGGCTTAATACCTACTCTGTCACATGGTAATTCCCAACTCTGTGCTTATTACCAGAGCTGTGCTGTACAATATCAAAGCAACCTTTAAGAGATGAAAAATCCAGGCAAACCACCAGTTGCTTTGTCTCTAAGTGTGCTAATAACACCAGTTTTACTGTTTGTCTGGTTTCTGTAAATTCCAAATTAATACAAGGGTGCAAATGTTTAGGGTTCTCATTTCCAAGGTAAAGTTCAAGTTGTAGTTCAGCTCTTCACCCAGGGGACGTGCTGAACATCGCCACATTGTGCATATTAGGTGAGATCCTCCCCTTTCCCCCTCTAATGCCACATTTTAAAAAAACAGTCATTTAGGGTTTCTCTCTCCAGAAATGGTTAAAATGAACCCACCGTATTTCAAAACAAAATACAGAATGACACTGCTTGAGGTCCTGACACACACACAAAAAGTTTAGCAATGAAAATCATCATTTTCTGATGATGAAATGTCGTAGATGACTCTGGAGACGATAGGCATGGTAATGATGTGTACATCATCTGAAGGAAGTAGACAATTAAAGCAATCACCTTAGTACCAGCCAGAAAAGCCCTATTTTGCAGAAAAAGTAAGCATGTGCTTTACAAGTGTGTGTGTGGTGGGGTGTTGTTTGGGAGCAGTCTGAAGGCAGTTAACCTGCTGAGAAATATTCTCCCAAGTTACCAACTGTAATGCATAATCTTTCAGCTAGGAGAAATTTAGTGTAGTGAGGTGTTTATAAATATAGCTGTCTTGGAACATTGCCTGGGAAGTAAAATGTAAAGTTGCAAAGTGTTTGGCTAGGTGAGCAAAAGGGGGCAGGACAAAGGTTGCTCTTTTTTTTTTTTAAGCAGTTTTTGGCTGGGGCTGAGTTTGAACCTGCCACCTCCAGCACATGGGGCCAGTGCCCTACCCTTTTGAGCCATAGGTGCTGCCCCCTAAAAGTTGCTCTTTATACTGACAGACCTGGAGCAATCAGTTCTGCAGATAAAGTGAAGTGAATAAATTGTATCAGTTTGAGCCCCCCCCCATGCACACTTGTCTTCCACTCTTTATAAAATTATCTCTGCAGCTTACACCACTCAGCTAAAAAACTGTTTTTAATGGGAATAAGGAGGGGAGAGAGTTTGCATAAACCCAAATCTCCAAGCTTTGATGTGTATACATTTAAGTAATTTTCTATACTGGGGATGGCTCTTTAAGATGGTCTGTACAGACAAGGGCTTCTGATGGTCCACATCTTGTTCTCACCAAACTAATGATACCATCTCTCAGGGATTCCTGCGTATCATTCAGCAAAGAGCAAACAGTATCTCCCAATTAACACAGCAACTGATTGCCACACAGAACTGCATGTGATTCCCAAGATTAGCTGAATTCCCAAGATCTCAGTCATGCTTCAGCAGGCTACGGCCGCTGGCGTGCTTTTCCTTCTCCCCTTCCTTCTGGTCAGAAGAGGTCAGGAGAGAGCAGTAGTATTGGAGCAGGGGGGTCTTGGGTCTCTAGAATTACAGAATCCCAGAATATCAGAGAGGGAAGTGACCCTAGAGATGATGAGATCAAATGTTCTCATTTTGCAGAGACAGAAAGGAAATCCAGAGAGGGACAGTATCTCACCCGAGGTCTCACAAATACTCAGAAATAGAGCTGAGATGAAACAGATTCATTCTGGCTTCTGAAAGGTTAACAATCAGTGACAAGAACCGCGAAACACACAGTTCTTGACAATGAGCCATATTTGCTCATTTGGTATCACAGACTTAGGTTTTCTGAATGTTCTATTAACCAAAGAACAAGGGATTTCCAGGCTACCCAGCAATTCATGATGTTAATAGATAAGTTAAATGCATCATGTCTAATTAATAATTTGTAAGTAAAGTTACAGGACACTTAGCCTATACTAAATAATGAAATCCATTTCTTTTTATTTTCTGGTTTTTGGTGTATAAGTGGCCAGTATTATCATCCAAGATTTGCAAAATCAACTACTTGGTATAGATTAAGCAATTGTAGTACAATCATATGAGTTTTTAACTCAAAAGAAGTATTTAATGGATATAGAAGAAACAAATTACCAATTTTTTGAAGTTGGGTTTTCTGGTTCAGCCCGATTCAGTTAGTGCTGTCAAAATCTTTTTTAAATCTTCAAGGAGCTGGGGACCTAAGGGTGCTGATGAGCACCTGTCTGCCTTTAAGGAGGAGGGGAGGGGGATTAGAAAACAGTCGCTAGAGAAAGGCTGCAAACTCGGCTCCAAGTTTCTCAGCCATCCGTCAAACAGGACAGTGGAGTGCAAATTTTGGCATCCATCAAAATCAGCAGGAAGGATTATCAAAACCCAGAGTGCTGGGTCTCACCTCCAGAGTTGCTACTTTGGTAGATCTGGGTGTGGATTTCTAACATGATCCCAGGTGGCATGGATGCTGCTGGTCGAGATCACACTCTGACAACCATTTCTGTTCAGGAGGATCATGGTTTGTACTGATGTTGATGTCCAAGAGATATTTCTGTGTGTCTTCATTAAAGTAAAAAGTAGTCTATGCTGGGCAGCACCTGTGGCTCAAGGAGTAGGGTGCTGGCCCCATATACGGGAGGTGGCGGGTTCAAGCCTGGCTCTGGCCAAAAGTGCAAAAAAAATAAAGTACTCTATGCTGAAATAAGTACATCAAAAATCTTCCTGGAGGCCAGATGCAGTGCCTCACGCCTGTAATCCCAGCACTTTGGGAGGCTGAGGCCAGAGGATCACTTGAGCTCAGGAGTTTAAGACCAGCCTGAGCAAGACGGAGACCCTGTCTCTACTAAAAATTGAAAAATTAGCCAGGGATGCACCTGTAGATCCAGCTACTCGGAGGCTGAGGCAGGAGGATCACTGGAACTCAGGAGTTTGATGTTGCTGTGAGCTATGATGATGTCATTGTACTCTAGTCAGGTAATGGGCCAATACCCTGTCTCAAAACAAAAACTCCCTGGAGCTGGAGCTGGAGCTGGCTCTCCTCCATACACACACACACACACACACACACACACACCCCTTGCCAAAAATTGTATACACATTTAAAAAATGAAAAAACTGTATTAAAATTATAATAAAAGGTAAATACAATTATGTTTGACTTCTGCAATTACAAGAGGCGCTCAAAGTGGTTACAGAGAGCATCCAGACGCTTGTGTTTATGGTGAATTACTTCTTGAGCAACCTTGGAACCACTCACAGTGCGGCATCCTTTGATCAGGAGCAGTGCATATAATAATCTTGGGATGAAAACTTTCCATTTTGCTGTTTTAAGAGTGCGTCGTATGCTTGCTCGGCTAACTCTTATCTCACATGCTCATTGTCCAGTATACATCTGTGGTGAGCGTGTAAACCAGGGGTGTCTCCTCTGGGCCGCATTGGAAGAATTGTCTCGGGCACACATTAGATACACTAACGAAAGCTGATGAGCAAAGAAAAAAAAAAAGGTTCGTGCACAATTTTCATGAAATCACTGCCACAGATAAGTGAAAACGTCCTCACATCATAATCCTAATTATGCAACGTCTCATTCAGAGAGTCTTTTAAAATTGTCAAGCAGGTCTCAAGCTTGCTATCACTAATATATAAAATCTACATATCTAAGTAATAAAACACCTTTAAAATTTTTTTATAAAAGTAAAAGTGGGTGGTATAAAACAAGAGGGATATTTGACATTGTATTTGAGAAACTAATGCATCAATAACTGGTTCAAAGAAAGCAGTTGCATTTCTCAGTGAGTTCTCAAAGTACTCATCGGGTATTTTGGTTCTAATTTTACTCTTAATGGACTTCATTCTTGAAAATAGTTGCTCACAAATATAGGTACTGCCAAAAAGTGATGACATGAATAAGGCAAGATTATGAAGTGAGGGAGATTTGATTCTGGGAAGATAGGACCTATAGATAGGACCCAAAGAGATAGGATCATTTTTTTCTTCAGGTCGAATGTGGATAGCAGCTCTGTGCATTCCATTCGAAAATTGGCAGGTAACACATTTATGTTGACTGAAATGGGCTTGCAAATGCACAAAAATATTGATTATTTTCCCAGAAATCTTGAAATCTGTTTTCAAATTCTTGAGTCAAATTGAGAAGCAAGCCTTCATATCTTTTTGCTGTTCACAGGACTGTGTTTAGCCAATGTGTCGAAATACACAAAATCGTTTGCCTTAATTTGAGCTTGCCATAACTGCAGTTTCATTTGCCTTAATTTGAGCTTGCCATAATTTTGGTTTCATTTGGAACGCTGTTATGGTTTGAAACATTGTATTAATCAGTTGGTTTTCACCTCGCAGCCACATGTTTCACTCACTTCAATGAGTGGTTAAATTCATTAAAGATGCTTCATCTGGAGACCAGTTTTCATTGTCAAATTCTGGCACAAATTTGGTTTTTGATACCAAAAATGGGAACATTTTGCCAATTGTAACATCTTTTCAACATTTGGCCTCCACTTAGTCGTCTTACTTCCAAAAAGTAAATGATGTCTCCATAGTCAGCATCGACACTTTTAAGGAATTCCGGGAATTGGCGGTGATTCAATGCCTTGGCCATTATGAAATTCAGTCTTGAGGACGATTTGCATGACGTGATCCATTTTTAAAGCTTTTGTGCATAAATTTTCTTGATGTGCTATACAGTGACACTTCATCAAACAGGAGTTTGGGGCAGTAATTGCATCATCATCTACTAATTTTACAAGTCCCTTCCTTTTACTTGCCATCTCTAGGGCACCATCAGTAACTATACCAGATATGTTGACAATGGACAAAGAAAATCACTTTAATATATATTTTACTGCTTCATATAAATCTCTTGATTTAATTGTCTTAATGGCGCTAAAGAAGCCATTTCTTCAGTGACATTATATTCATCACCAGTAAGTACCTCTACTAAAAATGGCAAGTTGAGTGGTATTTGCAGCGTCAGTGTTGTCATCCATCACCAAAGCATATCACTTAAAATTAGTAGCTTCACTCCTTAAACTTCATCCTATAGATTTTCTAATTTTTTCAATTCACTTAGCTATAGCCTACTGAGACAAACGAATTTTAGAAATAGCCCCCCTGGTTTTTTTCAGGGAAACTTATGTCTGCGGTGCTTTCTATACATTGCTGAACCAATTAACCATCGGAAAACTGCTTTAATTTTTTGTTATTAAATATGTTATCATACTAGTAGCTCTTACGGTGGCATTTTTCTGAGTTTGAAAATTTTTAAAAATTTTGTGGAGACGACAAACTTCTGTCTCGGCTTTTTGTCTGTATCACACAATCCTTACAAATCCTTAACCCACATCAAGTATGGCAGCATGTTTTCGCATAAAACTCCTTTTCAAATAATGGGCTTTGAAAACTTGCACAAATTCCCTACAAGCTAAGCAGAGTGCCTTCCTATTTGCCTGGACAAAAAGT
>NW_003852647.1:1012243-1051746 GCF_000181295.1 Otolemur garnettii | reverse complement strand
TTTTTTTTTTAATCGTTTTTTTGTTTTTTTTTCTTGTACCTTGATGCATTTATGGGGTTCAGGGTACTGCTTCAATATACCATGGTGGATTCTGTTTTCTTTGGAGACGTTTTGTAGAAGCTATGCTGGGGTTAAAAAATTATAATAGATAAGGAACTGTAATGACTTTTATTATGAAAATTAATTGATAGGAAAATAGAAAGCAAGGTTTGAGCCCTTTTACATCTCGGCTGGTGATGCAGGGCGAGGTGGAAGCCCACTCTGAAGCATGGCAGGCAATGTGTGAGGCACTGCTTAGGTGTGGAATTGCTCTTAGCAATCATGTAAGAAGGCTTACCTGACTTCTAAATAACATTAAATCATAATTTGTTGAGAAAGCTAACTTCTCAATGGCAATGGGGGGTTGAACTGTTATTGATAATCACTTCCTCACCAAGGCGCCACGAGCACGTGTAACATTTGATGGTGTCAGTTTGACTGCGCGTGGAAGATAACACACTGGAAGCCATACACCCTAGTAAAACTGAAGCTACACGTGTGTGAAAGTGGCAACAGTGTACATGTTTTTTTATGTGATGGTGCAAGACCACATTGTTGTCTACAAAGTTCATACGCAAGAACCATGCAATCAAGTTCCACCAAAAAATCACCCAAAAAATCTCATAATGTATTAGGTAAGTTTACAATTTTGTGTTGGGCTGCATTCCTAGCCATCTTGGGTTACATATGGCCCTCTTGTCACAGGTTGGACCCCCTTGGGGTAAACCATTCCAACACCATAGCAGAAGAAGTAGGACTTGCTGTGTGAGGTTCGCTACCCCCAATGTGCACATCACACACAGTACCATGTGCCTTACACTTACCACAAATGTGTGCAGTTGTTAGGTGTGTTGGAGGTTCTGTGGCATACTCATGCCTCCATTGTCATTGTGCTTCCACAACATTCTCAGATTTCAAAGGCCACTTCAAAATGATCTTGCTCTCCTAAAATGATAACTGTGCCTCCATCATTTTCTTTGACTGCCTTTCCTATTGCTGGTGATGCTAGCATTCATACCACACGTTGCTACCATCATTCAATTCAACTTTGAAAAGTAATGCATATGGCTCGGCACCTGTGGCTCAAGTGGCTAAGGCGCCAGCCACATACACCTGAGGTGGCGGGTTCGAATCCAGCCCGGGCCTGCCAAACGACAATGACGGCTGCAACCAAAAAAATAGCCGGGCCTTGTGGAGGGCGCCTGCAGTCCCAGCTACTTGGGAGGCAGAGGCAGGAGAATCACTTGAGCTCAGGAGTTGGAGGTTGCTGTGAGCTGTGATGCCATGGCACTCTACTTGGGGTAACAGCTTGAGGCTCTGTCTCAAAAAAAAAAAAAAAGAAAAAGAAAAGTAATGCATAGATAACCTGGCTTAAAATGTGTATACATTTTTTGGCATCCTGTATACATAGTATGTATACCTCAATCCCCAGTAAGCCAGATTTACTGAAATCTTGGACAACTATGCCCAGATTGCCCAGGGTGTTTCAAGTGATCTTTCTCCAATGGGTGAAAGATGAAGTGGATAAATTTTTTGCCTCTGACTCAAACTTAAAATCTGTTTTTATATTCAAGAACTGAAAAATGAATAACCAGAAATCTCCATCTTTAAGCCTCTAATTACACAGGTTCCTTCTTTTATATTATTGTGCCAGGAAACAAGATGGATTTTTTTTTGTTATAAATTATTCATAACTGGGTTAGATCCATTATAAGAGTATACAATTTGACTTGTGGGTCTATATAATAGTGATTCCTATTGTCATAGAGTTCTGTGTTCCCAGTCATAATTTCTCACCCCCAAACCTTATAATTTTCATATTACAAGTGGAGATTGCTATTCAGAATGGTCTCTGCAGAGACTGGGTAAAATAAATACAACTATGCAATGGTAGCCTCTGCAAAGACTAGAAATTCCAACTGAATCTTTTAAGTGTAATTTTTTGTTAAAGGCAGATTCTTATCATGATTAAACTTAGTGGCTCCTGAAAAGTGGACAACCACGTAGGCTGTTCCTAGATTAGGTGCCTTTATGGATGCCCTTATCACTGTACTTGTCCACCCACACATGGCTAATAATGTATGCTGGGATCAAGGTGAAGTTCTGCAATTATAGTACATTGGGACAGTCTTGCATTAGATAAAATGTTTAGGCCCTGAATACTGAAGCACAATTTATGAAGTAGATGAATTTTTCCTGTAATGCCTTTCCATCTCTCTTCTCAGTAATCTTCTTCCTCTTCCTGGAATGCTCTTCCATTCCCCCAATCAAGTGTCCCATTTTCAAATGGCTTACTTTCAGGCTCTTGTTAATCCCTGTTGAGGTGCTTCAAATCAACAAAAACCATATATTTATCATATGGGCCTGCAATTGCACTCCTAGGTATCTATCCAAAATAAATGAAGAAATCCATCCACACAGTGACTATTATGCAAACATGGAGACATTTTTCATAAAAACAAATTGGAAAGAACCCAAGAGTCCAACAGTTAAGTCAATGAATAAACAAATGAGGCTTATCCAGACAATGGAATACTACACAACAATAAAAAGGACAAATCATTGACATGTGTTACAACATGGATGACCCTTAAACATACGCAATGAAAGGCAGCAGGGATACTGTAAGATTACTTAATATGAAATTTCTAGAAAGGACAAAATCGTAAATAATGGATAACATGTCAGTGGTTGCCTGGATCTGAAGGTTGGAGCACAGGTGACTGCTAAGGAGCACAGGGGAAATCTAGGGGTGATGGAAGTGTTCTCAACTATATAATGTGATGATTACTGTATGATTGTATCATTTAATTGAAACTCAATGTAAAATAGGTAAATTTGGGGTATTTAAATTATACCTCAATGAAGCTGAAAAATGTCAGGAATAAAAGGTAACACCAGGGGTCTAGATGCCATTGGGGGGCAGAGATGCTTGAGACATTTCTAGCAAGTCTCATCTGTGTTCAGGATGGGACCTGCTCTGTCATGCACTGCTGCTGATTCAGAGGGCCTCAGACTTCCCTGCAGCCTCCACAGCATTCTACCAGGACTAGGGCTCATGCTCTTTGGAGATACAGAGATTAGAAAGACTTAGCACATGTTCCTAAAGATATTAATGAAGGCGATAAGGCAAGGACACAAATAATTAGGAAATCTGAATCTCTCTGGTTCTGACACATACTTGCTCATACAAGAAGCAAAGTCCTTCAACTCAAGCGCTTTTAGGAGCCTGTAAGGATAGGAGTTTGGGGCTGAGGTTTTGCTGGTCATTAGCAATTATTTAAAAGGTCGGGATCTTACATAAGGTCTTCCCTGTGCTCAGAAACAAGTATATTCCCATTGGCACTGTTGCTGTCCCACTGGGTGCCCCACACTCTGCCCCACTACTCTATAGTATCTGCATCCCTCCATCATGTCTCATATTCTTTTCCACGGTTCCACCAAGCACAGCAGTCTTTCTCCAGTGGTGACCACTGGTCTACTGGGCATTGCCAGTATGACAAGGTATAATAAGCCTGCAAGTGAAAAATAAGGTCTCTTATCCTTTAATATCAAAATTACAACGAGATTGAGACTCTCCTTCATTTTTTTTTTCTAGAAAGAATTCTTATAGTTTCTCTCTTTACACAGACCCAAGAGTCTTTAGGGTTGCTATCATATATCCACATACTCATGCATTAGTCCTCCACTTTGTTTGATGCAGTCTGCTGGGTGATTGGCAACTTAGTCTTGTGTCTTGAAATAGATTTCACAACTGCTGACATTGAGGAGGTCCCACTTGGTGTTTTCAGTTGACTGATTCTGTCATCCCCATTCATATATGAGGAAGCTGAAGCACGGGGCAAATCAAGTTATCAAATTGGACCTAGGTAACTGGTTCCAGAGTGTGTGTTCCTTACCAGTACCCCATCAGACAGAGGTGGCCCCAGCCAAGCCACCAATTTCAAATGGCTCCAGTGCAGAATGCTGACTTGATCCATCCTCATCAAGATGGTTTCTCAAGGTGTTATCCATACTCTGTCAGACTCAGATCAGAGATGTCCTGAAGGAAACCTGCCTGGGTCCTTGAAGGTTTCAACTCTTATTGGCTTAGATGCAGCCCTTGCCTTTGATGGGCATCTGTCAGGTGTCTAGGATGACTGTGTGACCTGAAGAACTGTCCTCCAACGAGCTGGCCTCTGATTCTCTGTCCATGGAAAGCATCCTCTCAGAGCATCACACTTGTTTCTTCTCTGCAATTTGGTCTCATATGGACCGTCCCAGGCCATTAAACATCATTTGTGCCTTTGATCTTAGTGGGCCGCGTTAGGAAAAAGGGTCAGAATCTCATTCCCTTTGCTGCCATGAGACTCCTTCATGGATGCAAATAGGTCCCTGGATAGGGCACTGGCTGTATCTGGGGAGGTTGTGCTACGTACGGGCAGATGCAGATGACTGCCACCATATTGCACTCCAAATCACTGCTTCTTTCTGCGGACTTGGGCTTTGTGACTGAGTCAGCTCTGTCGCTCTTTGTTATTACCTCCCCCCAGGTATTTTTATCTCCTCAGAGGCCCTCAGCCCTACCACCATTTCCCCAACCTACCAGACTTGCCTAAGATGTCTGAATCCCAGCAAGGGCCACAACTCAGGCTCGAACTAGAATTCATGCTGCAAGCAAGATAGAAGGCATGGTTTGGAGGAAAGAGAGATCACATCTAGTTGAAAGAGGATTACGGGATCCGGAAAGGATTCATGGGAGAGTCCATTTGTTCACAGGGACTGTGAAGAATTTCAGTAGGGAGAGATGAGGGACAGAAGTCATAAATGAAAATAAGCAGCAAAGAGGTGGGAGTGTATGGGGACATGTTCGGGGACGGAACAGTCCGTGTGGCTCAAGAGTGGGGGTAGATAGGGAAGCAAGGTAAAATCGGCCTAGCAAGGTAGGTTGAGGTTACCTTATGGAAAAGATTTGAATATTGTAGGCTGAGCTGGCATGTTATTCAACAGGCATAAAGAAGTTATTTCAAATTTGGGGGCAGAAGAGTGATCAGTTTGGACCCCCGCCTCCACAATCTCAGACCAGATCCCTGGGGGCATTCTCATATATTTTGGTTGACAATTTAGGAACAAAACAGCCACACTACACTTGTGATTGGGTTGTGCACGTGAGTGAATTAAAGTGGGTGTCTGCCCTAGGTTGTCTCCTTTAAAAACATACAAGGCACACTTTGTCCTTTAAGAAGCGCATTGAACCATATCTAAGGGGTATACTATGGCAGACTGGCTGTGCCCCTGGAATCACTTCTGAACATCACTTTAACATGCCCATATGTCATCTTATGATCACACTGTCTCTGGGTTTTACTTAGTTTTCAGATCTGATCCTATTTTGCTTTTTCAAGTCCCAATTTTCTGGGCTCATCCACTACAAACAGGGCTTATTAGAATATAATGAGGGCCTGAGAATGAAGAAAGGCTTCAAAGGGGGTTCTTGGGACCAAGCCAATAAAAGACTGTTGCAGGGGGGAACAAAGCCACAGGGTTGGGGAGGGAAGCATTGTAGCTGAAATAAAAATAGTAGCGAGGTTCAAATACGAAGAGCAAAACACGCATTTTCCTTTGTCCTCTCATTAGACCAGCCTTACGTATAAGTGGGACAGGTGCCACCTCAATGGCTTATACTGAGACGGAATAATAGCCAGCATACTGAGCACCTACTGTATGCCGGGTGCTAGAGATATTCTTTTTTTTTTCTTTATTTCAGATTAATATGAGGGTACGAATGATTAGGTTACATTGTTTGCATTTGTTAGGTAAGGTTCAAGTTGTAGTTGAGCCCTTCACTGGGGGAGGGGGTGTGCTTTATGTATATTATCCTATTTAATCCTGAGATGAGATGGCTTTGAGAGACAGATGATATTGTTTTGCATTTTGGAGGTGAAGAAACTAAGGCTCAGAAGGTAAATTTGTGTAAGTTCTCACACACTTGTAACTGAAAGAGCCAGAATTCAAATCCATAGCTTTCTAATTACCAAACTCCATTTTATTTTTATTCACTAAGGCCAGACAGAAATGGAGGAACCATAATAATGAGCTACAAGCAGGAGAAAATCAGACACAAGAAATAAAGGCTGTTAATAGTTGAGTTAATGCTGGAACATCCTTTTTTCACAGGAAACTGGCGTTCAGTATAGGGGCAGGTGTGGCTGTTTAAAATATTTACTCTCTAGGACCCTGACCTCTTTTTCTTTTAAATTTACTTGTTATTGACACATAATAGACATACACATTTTGGGGTTAATGGGATAATTTGATACATTTATATAATGTATAGAGATCAAATTTTAGGAGCCAGACCTGGTGGCTCATGCCTGTAATCCTAGCACTCTCAGAGGCTGATTACTTGAGCTCAGGAGTTCAGCCTGAGCAAGAGTGAGACTCCCAGTAGACTTCTCTACTAAAAACAGAAAAAATTAGCTGGGCGTGGTAGCTAGCACCTGTACTCCCAGCTACTCAGGAGGCTGAGGCAACAGGATCACTAAAGCCTAAGACTTTGAGGTTGCTGTGAGCTATGATGCCACAGTACTTTACCCAGGGTGACAGAGTGAGACTCTGCAAGCTCCCACTGCCAAAAAAAAAAAAAAAAAAAGATCTAATTAGGGTTACTGGGATATCCAGTGCCTTAAATATGCAGTATTTATCTTTTCTTTATACTAGGAACATTTGAATTATTCTCTTCTGGCTATTATGAAACGTACAACAGATTTTTGTTAACTATAGTCACCCTACTGATTTATTAAAAACTAGATCTTTAAAAAAGTTTTTATTGATTCATAATTGCTATGTGTATTTCCAGGGTACATGTGATAATTTCCAGCATTTATATAATGACATTAGGATAATTGGGATATCCATCACCTTAAATATTTACCTTTTCTTTATGCTAGAAAGATCAATCAAACCGTAGGTCTCATTTCTTATAACTTATATTTGTACCCACTAATCAATCTCTCTTCATCCCTTCCTCACCCCATCGTTCTGAATAGAAACCTGGATGATCTTTACAAAGATTTCTTTGGCACTGCCTGGGGACTGCCCAGGCCCTAGTGAGCTGTTCCTATTAGGTGAGTGTGCTCTGGTTTCTATGAGTCAGTCTTGTATCTGTGGAGAAGAGGGTAGACAATAAAGCTGAGAAGCTAGAGATTCTTAACTGATACTAGGAGGAGGTAGAAGTGTAAATGAGAGAAGATGGGGTACACGGAATGTGGAGAATGTGGGTTGGTGATCCCTAGCTGTTTTAAGGGATTCTTTCAGACCCTCACAGTAACACTTAGACCTATGATTCACCTACCTCCACCCTCCCACACACACCAAGAAACAAGAATACTCCACATCTAGAGAGGGAGATGAAGCATATTTTATAAATTATTAGAAAAAGGACTTGGGACCAGGTTTAGAAAAGGTAGCAGAAAAATAGGGCTGAAGTCATCTGAATTACGTGCAGAGGCAGAGTCCACAAAAGTCAGAAAGGCAGGCTGAAGCTGAGTACGCAGTGCTGGCTTAGAGCTCTCTCCATACTCCTCTGCCTTAAAGTGATGCCCGGTCATGTGGAGTGGGCGAAGGTGGGAGATGCACGGTCCCAGGAATGGGGACAGGAGGATGTCATAGTCTGAAATAGGACAGAACCTGTACTTTCCTTCTCCCAGGCCACATAATCCCCCTTACAGTCTGATGCAAGAGAACAGTGACTTTCCTGGGCAGTATTTATCCCCCACCCCCGAACAGCCCTCTCTGAGAACACAGGCCTCCAGGCTCTAGGGACCATGCCCATGGCATCTTATAGTGAGTGTTATCTGGAGGTCTAATACACACTTCTACCAGAGATTCAGAGGACTTGAATAATAAAATATCACATACCATGAGACACGAACTAAACCTCAATTCTAGAAAAACACATAGATGAACTGAGCTAATAGTTGTGCATAGTAAAGATAGTTTAAAGCTCTGGATATGCACACAGAACCGTAATAACAAGAGGTGGACCGGGGACCCATGACAAGCAAAACAAACTGCTATGGCATTGTGAGTATGTCATTGTGCTTCGGGTCACATTCCCTTGCTTTCTTTTGTTTCTTCTAAGATGCCTGGTTTTCACACTTTCCACTTTTCTTCAAGCAGAGTGACAAGGTGACTAGCTCTCTGCATCCCTCTACACATGCAAAACCCAGGGAGCACCCCACTTCCATCCCTAGTGGGGAGCACCTAACCTTAGCACCAGCAGCGGGGACTTAGGGAGAGTTAGAACCAAGCTGGGAGTTCCTTGCACAACTAGCCTGTACCACTCTAAAGCTGACCTCACCTGGGAGACGGCTTCCTAGTGCCATTGTTAGAAATGCTAAAGTCTTCGATCTTCCTTCCTATTTACATTCAAGTATGTCTGACACACCGTTGGAGGGTTTGGCCAGGCCTGATCCTTGAAGTGGAACAAGGCCAGGGAGGCAGTTCTGTGCTCCAGGCTGCCCACTGGGCTGGCTGTGAGGACTTAGGAGCTAGCAAGAGTCTCATGTCCTTTAGCAAACTAATGGAGTGGTCCAGGGGGGACAAGAACTTCCCCTGGTTAGCCTGAGGCTAGTGAACAGAGGTGGGATGAGAAGAAGGCTACCAAAGCAAGACCCTCCCCATTCCAATGTTCCTTGTCTCTTAGGTATATAACAATTTTTTTGTACAAGGGCAATGAAATGAACTGTTTTAGAGATCACCCTCTCACACACGCCACATGCTTGAGTGCACATCAGTATTCAAAAGTACTTACATAATCTCAAAGATGATCTCGTGGCAGATTTGAAAGGTTATATGATTGCAACAACCATGAGTACCAAAGGGGGATGAGTTGGTGAAGCTAGAAGAGCAATTTGCCATTGCAGCCATCCTAGAGGCCTAGAATGGTGGTCCACAACCCCCAGGCCATCAATCGGTGGCCTGTTAGGAACCAGGAGGAGGCGAGTGGCAGGTGAGTGAGCAAAGCTTCACCTGTCACTGTCACTGTCTCCCATCACCTCCAGGTGGGACTGTCTAGTTGCAGGAAAAATAGAGCTCAGGGGTCCCATTGATTCTGCATTATGATGACCCATGTAATTATTTCATTACATATTGCGATGTAATAATTATAGAAATAAAGTGTACAATCAATATAATGTGCTTGAATCATTCCAAAACCATCCCCCTCCCCTGGGTCTATGGAAAAAATTGTATTGTCCTCCACGAAACTGGTCCCTGATGCCAAAAATGTTGAGGACTGCCAGGCTGAAGTCTAGATTCCACTTCTCACAGGCCTGAGTGCTTGGAGCTCTCTGCTTCTCTTCAGTGTTTAGCTTTTACATGAAGGCAGCTGTGTTAGGGCCTTTACAGGCCAAGGGTATTGCATTTAGGTAATCTTTGCTCTGTCTGCTATATCTACCATGGCCAAGGGGACACTATCTGTCTTGGTTTCTAAAACAAATAAAGCCAGGCCTAATGCTTGACTCTTTGGGAGTGACTCAATGGCATATAATGATGAAGACTTGAAAAAGATCCCTGATCATGACTTTGAGAAGCATAAAAGCAGAAGCCAGAAAACAAGGATTCAAACTTTTCCTAAATTAATTCATCCTCTTTACACAAGAATCAATACACGCTTTACGCATTCTCCTTTACTCTATTTTCTCTCCTCTGCCCTGTATATTGTGGTTTCTCCAGACATCCCCTCTGTCTTACATAGACTGAGATAGAGAAACTGCATTTGTGCCTTTGCCGAGTCTGAGGACAGGAAATGCCATCAGCTTTTCCGTTTTTCCAAAGCATGATCTATTTCCTATAGAATCAATTGAGCACTGATTATAAGGAGGATAGATCAAGAGATATCCTTCCCTGGGTAGGTGGCTGGGAAGAATCCTGGAGGGAGTATGGGTTGGATAGATTTGGTTTTATTCAAGAGAACAGTGGGAACAGCAGGGACCAAGTCACTGCCCTGTCCACACAAGTTCCCCCTTCACAAGAGTTGCCACTATGGAAAGGAGACTAGTGTGAAGGCCAGTCAGGGAGCTCTGACATTAGTCCTCCACGGTATGGTAGAAACAGTAGAGAACACGTGTGGGCCCCACACACAGGGTGTAGGAGACCCTTTTCCAGGGAGATAGCAGCTGTGTTCGTGCCTTTACAGAGACAGGTGCCTGGAATTACTCACAGCTTTTCTATCATCCTTGAGCTTTAACTGTGTGGAAGGGATAAGTGTGGGTGGTGATTTGTGGTAAAAAAAAAAAAAAATGTGCATCAGTAGCAATCCCTGTCTTGTGTTGTGGGCTGGAAGGGAGCTTGAAGGCTGGTTTTCCAGAGTCTGGCCTTGTTTCGGAACCTCTGAAAGCGCGCTGTGGTCTGGTAGGAAGAGTAATGGAAAAGTTGTTTCCCTGCCCTCACTAGCACCTCCTTTCTAGGCCTTTCTATTGTGCCAACAGACTCACTCACTCTACCTCCACTTGCCTTTCTCCTTTTCCTGCTACGTCTGTGTCTTGATGTCACGGAGTCTGAGGCTTAGGGTACCTAATTCGTTTTCACTTGTCTGCTTTATCTTTGTCTGAGGGAAAAGTGTGCCGGTTCATAAGGGAAATGTTCAGAGTTAGTAGACAACTTCTAGGACTTTCACAATGAAGGAAGCAGCCTAGGGATAATTGAGTATTTACCTCAGGATTGAGTTGGCAGTGATAGAACTGAAATACTTACACGTAGAGAAAGTTTGACTGATTTGTGGTACACAGAAGTCATTTCAAAGTATACCTCAAATCAGAGAACGCGGACTCCAGCTCCTTGTAATGGCAGCCATGTGAAACAGTGGCTATGCCACTCCTCATTCATCTGATTTTCCTTTGCTCTCACCTCTGTTCTATTTTATAAGAAAGTTTCTAACCCTAAAAGCAATCAAAAATGAGTGAATAGTGCTCAGAAGGACTATTTCTTCTGATTGCTAGGGGAAGCCTGTGGCCTAGCTTCCTCCTTTCTGTTTGGTAGCTCCTACTATTCACTACTCCTACCCTGATGGAAGTGTGACCTGGGAGCCAAGGTCAAGGTCTCCCCTCCCTGACCTCACCTTGCAACCTGCACAGACTATACAAAATGGAAGAGTTTGCACCTCACACCCTATTGGCTAGCCTTTCCCTCTTCCTGCTGCTAAGGGCCACCTGATCTTCCCTCCCTCTAGAAGCTCCTCCTGGAACTTTTTAGGTTTTTCCAGCTGTAGCACCAGCTTCATGTGCACATAGGGCCCAGTGCTTGCAAGGACCTTGTGTACCACTGTTATCATATTGAAATTCTTAATTTTTGATCAAAGGGTTCTACATTTTCATTTTGGGCCATGCAATTTATATAGCTGTTCCTCTGTGGCTGCCATGAAGGTCAGGGAGGGAATTGCACACAGTACTTTCTCCCTTACAAACCAGGACTCCTCTGGGGTGCCAGATCCATTGTTTGGGAACTCAATCCATCAGCTCCATCAGCCTTGCCCACTTACCTGGCTGATTAGTCATGGTCCCTTTTCAGTGACCTGTGCCCCCTCCTTTCCACGACAGGCACCTTACCTAGCCCCATGATTTGGACCTCTTTCAGACTAGACCTTTAACAGACTTCTGTAGATGCCTTAGGTCAGCAGGATACTTTTACCTGGTAGATGGGATGGATGTGCCTTATCACTAACCATGGATGGGGTCCATGGTCTCCACTGAAAGACTGCTGGTCAGTGGCTCATGCCTGTAATCCTAGCACTCTGGGAGGCCAAAGCAGGAGGTTCACTTGTGCTCAGGATTTCAGTTTAAGAGCAGCCCAAGCAAATGAGAATCCATCTCTACTAAAAAATAGAAAAAAATTTAGCTGGGCATGATGGTGTGTACCTATGGTCCCAGCTAGTTAGGAGGCTGAGGCAGGAAAATAGCTTAAGCCCAGGAGTTTGAGGTTGCAGTGAGCCACTGCACTCCAGCCAGAGTGACAGAGCAAATCTCTTGTCTTTAAAAAAAAAAAAAAAAGTGTAGGTACCAGAGAAGAAAATGTGCGTGATGATTTGTGATGGACAAGGTTCTTTGGCTCAGATTCTTTAGACTTTGTAGGGAATGCTTTTCCGTGTGTGCTCCCAGCCATGTCTCTGTGCATCAAAGCAGGGATGACTTGAATTAGTCTTTCCCTCAGGTTCTTCTGACACTGGAAGGAAGCCTGGTGGGCAGGACATGGTGCAGCCTTGAAGTGCTAAGGGAAGACTAAGGTTAAGGTCGCTGAAGCCCTCTGTGTCTACTTGGGGACAGGGGAGCAGAGGTCATGGTGGAAGCCCAATTCCTTCTTTCCTTCTTCCTTTCCTTCCTCTCTTCCTTCTTTCACCCTTCCTTCTTGCCACTCTCCTTCCCTCTCTGCCTTCCTTTCTGTCTGTGAAGTTGACTTGGTCCCTAGCACAGCAGGCTGTAGTTCAGGATTAGGTGCTCAGGCACCTGGCCAGGGGCCAGTGGAACATGTCTGAGAGAGCAGCTTGCTGTGTCTAGTAGGGAAAATACCTGCAGTCTTCCTTAGCTCCTGTGGGCTGTGGCTGGTGATCTAGTTACCTCACCCCAGAGCCAGACACCCTGAAGGTGGGTGGGGCCTTTGTGTTTTAAAGTAGGCCTTCCCTATATCTTTTCTTTCAGAATATTCTCCATTCCTAGTCTTGGTGCCAAAGGAGGGACATAGTCTTCGTGAATTGACTTCTTGGATGTGCTTGAGCTGCCCTGGGCCTTAGTGGTTGAGGAGCACCATGAAGGAAACAATGGGATCAGGTAGGGACAAGCAGGAACTGGTGAGTATCAGACTTAAATATCTCTGCTTTTCTTTACTTCAGGCCTGAAGCAAAGGCCAGCTTGGCAGACAAAATATGACCACAACAATCAATATGTGGGCCCAATATGTGGAGGTATTATCTGTGCCCTCCAAGTGGGAGACTCTGATGGCAGAGGGGTGGAGGTAGTGGGGGGAGTGATGAGATGCAAAAGAAATCCAGATAGGCTGACAGGAAACTGAGGATGGTGTCGTGGCATCATGACAGGATGGCATGGCATGCAGGTTGGCCATAATTCATTTCTTGCTCTTGGCTTACTAGCTGTATAAGCACAAAGACCCCAAAGTTCCCCTGACTGCTGGTAAAAGCTTGCCTTGGCTTTCAGCACACTCTGCTGCTTGTGTGGTCTTATCTTACCTGGATTGCAGAAGGACATGGGAGCATGAGGACGAGGTCACTCTGATAGGTGCCCCTGTTCAGGGTGAAGTAGCATTGTTCTGCCCGAGCCCTGACTCATCCTAATTGCTATGGCAGGGAGCTCCCTCCATGGCTCTTGGGACTGTGGTGTGATGAGGTCTGTATCCACTTAGAGGGGTGGTTACCAAAGACTTTGCAAAGCCCTAAAGTTTTCTACTAGGCAGATTTTGTGGCTGCCTCTGCCTCTTCACAAAGACCTAGATCCTCCCAAGTGTTAGTGCCCATCCTAGGTGCCCTGTGGGAAAATCTTTATTGCAGTGCAAACCTGAGTGCTTAAGTCCTTCACCCCCAAAGATGCCACAGGACACCAGTGCACCCCATTTGCAATGCAAACTGGCTGCCAAGTAGCCTGGCTGTGATGATGTGGCGCCAGCATCCCAGAGTGCTAGGTGCTGGTTAAATCCAAGGCAAAATTAGTCATCCTAGCCATCATGGCAAAATTGAAAGGCAAGGAAGGAAGGTGATGCTGCTTCAGAGGACATCAACTGGGACTTCCTGGAAGAGGACGCTCACTACCATGAAGAAGAGGAAGGACAATCCCAGCAGCTTCTGTCATGATTAGCCAAAAATGGCTACTAAAATGGAAACAGAAATAAAAAATGAAACCTAACATCTGGCCCTATTAGAAATTCAAAACTCAATTAAACATTATATGCAAATGAAGGACAACAACAAAAAAGGCTGATTGGCTATTACACCTCTTCCACAATGGCTCTGAGCTAAACTTGTCCCCTTCCAACATCCACCAAGTGGTGAGTATCTCACGTGGCCTCTCAGTTAACAACGTACTGTGGGCTCCTACTGACCTCTTAAAAAGAGCCTGTCCATAATACAATATTCCCTGAAGAGAGACCCTACATGGGAGTTTCAGGGCCTGACAGCATATTCCAGCATAGTGGTACCCAGTGCTGGGGCTTTTAGCCATTAGACCCCATTAGGAGAAGGCAGACAACTGCTGAGCAGAATGGGTATGGTCCAATAGGTCTACAATTTTAATGACTACTTAGAGGTCAGAATACCCTTTCCAACCCTCCAAAGGCCTCCCTTTGTGCAGATGCCTGACAGCTATTTATTAGGAGAACTCCCCTAAATCACAGGGCACCCCTGCTCCACCTGTTTGGACAAACAACCCCTATCAAAGAGATCCTGGAGGGATTAGAGTTACTGGGCAGCCATGAGGTTAGTCAACACCACAGTCCACCAAATCCAAACACGAAATAAGCCCTTTAAACAAAGGATGTCAATCAATCATGGCCCCCAGGGCCAAAATCATAAAGGCAATATTCTTCCCTCACCCCTCGCTGCAGATCTGTGGCTGGTACTGGAAACTCTGAGATTTAGGCCCCCCAACCACTAAATCTCAGATAAAAGTGTCTCAGAACTACATCTTAGAATTGGCCATATAAATAGCCTGGCAGATGCACCACCAAATCAAAACAGCTAGCAATATAACTCAATTTTTTTTACAAGATACCCTGAACTCCCAGGGACCTTTTCTCCCGTGTGTCCCTGCATCCTGTGATGATTAGCTATGCACCTGTTCCCAGGTCCCTCCTGCTAGCGAGTGGATTTTTCATACTGAGCTGGCATGGAAAACCAGTTCCACCTTCATGTGAGTATACTTCCAAAAGTCACTGGCACAGTGAACCAAATGTCAGGGGGTGAATTATGGGAAAACGCAGTTGAATATATTAAGTCATTTCTAGCAAAATGACATTTGACAAAACCATTTACATTTGTCAGGTCAGAAACCATCAGAAACCCCAGCTGCAGTCACTATGCCCTGTAAGTCTCTTACCAGGCAAACTGCTCTGCTTCTTTTGATGTCCAATTATCTGCACCAGGATGATAACTTGAAATTAGGCTGTCCTTCTCATTATTCAAAACTTCTGCAGGTGGGTTTCTTTTCACAATTCAATAGACACACACACACATCTCCCTCAGGACCAGGTCTCTCTCTCTGTAAACTTCCCCCAAAAGACAGTCAAAACAAAGGAAATCTCTGAGTGAAAGGGCTCACTGGCAAGAGGGCTGTCTGATGTTCAGGCACAGGAGGAAAGAAACAGAGAGAGAAACACAAGCATATATCTGGGGCAGGGAGAGAAAGTGCACAAGCATATGCCTCGTTCTGGGAACAAGTATTAATATAGCATAATAATGAACCTTTGAATTACTTGTGACCACTCACTCTGGTGTGTTTTGACATCTAATAGCTTTAAGCAGAAGGGAATAGCAGAGCCATCAACGACTGAGTGACACCCTAATGACCAGAGTCCTAGGTACAGAACCAGGCTTAGGCAAAAGGTATAGATCCAGAGACTAGCACAGGGGTATAAGGAGGGCCTGGGCCAAGACCTTATGACAAGGCGTATGAACAACTAAGGATGATACCAGCGTATTAGTCTGCTCAGACTGCCATAACAAAACACCATAGATTGGGTGGCTTAAATAATAGATGTGTTTTCTCATAGTTCTGGAGGCTGGAAGTCCCAGATCAAGGCCCAGCAGGATCTGTTTCTGGTGAGGACTTTCTTCCTGCCTTGCAGACAGTTGCCTTTTCACTATGTTCTCACAGGATGGGAGGAAGGGAGAGAGAGAGAGAGAGTTGTTTAGTCTCTTCTCTTTTTATAAGGTCAGTAATCCTATTAGGTCAGGGTCTCATCCTTATGACTCATTTAACCTTAATTACTTCATTACAGGCCCTATCTCCAAATACTGTCACATTGCAGTTAGAATGTCAACATATAAATTTTGGAGGAATACCATCTCGTCTGTTGCACTAGCCCTTGTGAAGCTGATGAACAGAAATGGCTTAAGCTCTGCTATAAGCTGTGTGGCCTTGGGCAAATCACTTAACTTCTCTGTGAAGCAACTGTTTCTTGACTGTAAAATCTCTTACTTTGAGGCAATGAGAGCTCCTGATTTCCACATAGGAGTGACGTAGCCATAGTCTAGTTGGAGGGGCCAGCCAAGGGAAGTTTATCTTCAATATCCTAGCAAGTAGAGTGTTTCTTTCTTCATTATATATGCATGTTTGGAGTCCTTTTCAGGGATCTTTGATGGAGATGGGTAGGAGGGCTAAAGCTCCATGTCCTTCAAACTATCCCGTGAATCAAACACTTTGTGAGGATAAAACAGAACAATGTATGTAAAATGCTTACTGTAGTGTCTGGCACATAGTGAGTAGAGTATTTACAAAATGTAGTTATACAATTTGATCCATGAGACTGGACTTAGGCAACCATGATCTGCAGGTTAGGCTAGATTTACAGTGGTCCTCGTTGTGCCTTAGACTTATCTAGAGATCTTTTAAAACTGCAGTCCCCCACCCTCGGGCTGTGGTCTAGTTGGTACTGGTCCATGGCCTGTTAGAATCTGGGCCACACAGCAGGAGGTGAGCAGTGGGAGAGTGAAGTTTCATCTGTATTTATAGCTATTCCCCATCCTTTGCATCACCACCTGAGTTCCATCTCTTGTCAGATTAATGGCAGTATTAGATTCTCATAGGAGCCCAAACCCTACTGTAAACTGTGCATTTGAGGGATCTAGGTTGTATGCTCCTTATGAGAATCTGATGCCTGGTGATCTGAGGTGGAGATGTAATGTGCTTGAATCATGCTGAAACTATCCCCACAGATATGGTCCATGGAGAAATTATCTTCCATGAAGCAGGTCCCTGATGCCAAAAAGGTTGGGGCATATGGTTTTGCAAGAAACCTATGCCTCGGCCCCATGCCCCAGAGGCGCTGAATCAATTGGTCCAGTGTGGGTCCTTAATCTCTCCAGGTGATTCCTAATGTGTAGCAAGGGTTAGAAACCAATGTTAGGTCCTAGAGATATGTCTAACTTTGCACACAGGGTGGGGAGGGGAGGGTCAAAGTAACAGTGCCTGATAAAAAGAGAGGCCTGTAGACTCCAGAAATGGGTCAGCACCCCCTTCAAAGTAGGGTTCAGGAGAATGATAAATGACTATATTGATCCAGCCACTGGGTAGGTAGCTGTTCCCTTACCCTTTTTCTCTTTTCTTGTGAAGATGCAGCATTATGTCAATAGAACTATAATCAAAGTGTTCTTTTTCATGCTTTTCCCAGTGGAAATGACACATCATAAGACACTTTGGGAACTCACTGGCTAATAGAATGAATAATTCAATCTTCAGGAAATTAGAAGCAGCACAAACATCCTTTATTTGATTTCCACTTTGAGCTCAAGATGTTGCTTGGCAAATATATCTGAGAATATGTCTATCTTGTTTATTTCTGGGCCCACAGCATCTATTCCAGTGGCTTATACAGAGTAGGTTCTCAGTAATTATTTGTTAAGTGAATGAATGAATGAAATGAACATGATTCCCCACACAGATCAATGGAACTGAGCTTAGCTGCCAAAATACATTCTAGTTTATAGATCTGGGCACATAAGGCAGGTCTCCAACCTTTATGTCTGTGTGTTAATGTTAATTTTAAAATAAATTATTATAACTAAGAACTCTCGTGTGGGCTGCCCCATCAGAAAACTAAAATGAATGGAGATGGAATTATGACTCCCTAATAGGGCTTCCCTATTAATAGTTCTAATACTTTCTCTGTGAATATTATACCTGTTTTAGGTATAGACCCATTAGACCCATTATGCCTGTTTAAGCTGGCAATTTGATTATTGAAAAAATAGTTGGCCCACAGAGTTTAATAGCACCAGACTGTGATAGGGTATTTATGACCTGAGAGGGAGGTCAGATTTTTGATAAAATGGACATTTGCCTAGCCTGTTTGCCTGGGTTTACCTCTTTGTTACTTTTGTGCTTACTTTTATCACCTTAGTTATAATTTGGAAAGAGCTTTGAAGCATTAGTGAAAATATTCCCTTAATGGAATCTTCCAGGCAAGCGCATAAACTGGTACCAGTCCACGATCTTCATAACCCATGGAGACAGACCAGTTGCATTTTAGAAATCAGAAATTTTTAGATTTTAGGAAGATAATGTGGTATATCTACTCTACATTTCTTAACATCCCTAATGGAGTCTAAGGCAACATCCTATAAAATATACATTAATATTTCTACAGTGACATTTTTGTATATTCACATAAATAGGATAAAGACCATAAATAGCCTGATATCCCTTCAGGACAGGTTTTTCCATCACATGAGTTTTTTAAACTTAAAGTTTTCAGAGCCTTTTGGATTTTGGTATTGTAGATAAGAGCTTATAGATCTGTGGCTGGTAATCTTTAATGGAAAGTGCTTAGATAGTGCCTGCCACTTAGTAAGGATCCAGTAACCATTAGTCTTGCTATAATTATTACTTACATCCATATATCCACACCGTCATACTTTACTAAGGAATGCTATTGAGCCAAAGGCAGAGACATCACTTTCTCCATCCAGTTATACCACACATCTTCAAATTAAGGAGCATAGAAAAATAGTCTTAAGAGAAAGTCTGACTTCTGATTCTGGCCAATATGGAGTAGCCTGTTGGTCCCAGGTCCTCTCACAATTAAAAAGTGCTGCACATAACACGACAAACAAGCATAGAACAAATTTGATTATTTTTAAATTGTTCTTTTAAAATATTATGGGAGTACAAATGTTTTTGGTTACAGGTATCAACTTTGTCACATTTGAGATTTTCTCCCATTCTGTAGGTTGTCTGTTTGCTCCGTTGATTATTTCCTTAGCTGTGCAGAAGCTTTTTAAACTAATCAAATCCACTTATTTGTATTTGTTGTTGCTGTGATTGCCATTGGGAACTTCTTCATAAATTCTTTGCGTAGGCTAACATCTAGGGAAGTTTTTCCAGCATTTTCTTCTGGCATTTTTATAGTTTCATGTCTTACGTTTAAGTCTTTTATCCATTTTGAATTAATTTTTGTGAGTGGTGAGAGATATGGATTCTGTTACATTATTCTGCATGTGACTAATCCAGTTCTCCCAGCACCAATTATTGAATAAGGATTCTTTTCTCCTTTGTATATTGTTAATATTGGTATCTGCTTTGTTAAAGATCTGTGGAATATATGTGGATGGCTTTATGTCGGAGTTCTCTGTTATGTTCTACTGGTTTGTGTCTCTTATTTTTGTGTCAAGACTATACTGTTTTCATTACAGCTTTGTAGTATAATTTGAAGTCTGGCAATGTGATGTTCTTTTTGTTCTTTTTGCTTAAGATCGCTTTAGCTCTTCAGGCTCTTTTCTGCTTCCAACCAAAGTGTAGAATTTTTTTGTTTCTAGATCTGTAAAATAAGCTGTTGGTATTTTGATGGGAATTGCATTGACTCTGTAGATCACCTTGGGTAGTATGGACATTTTAATGTTGAGTCTACTGATCCATGAACATATGTTTCTTTATTTGTTTGTGTCATTTGTAATTATTTTCCTTAGTGTTTCATAGATCTCTTTGTACAGATCTTTCACCTCCTTATTGATGTATATCCCTAGGAATTTTATTTTCTTTGTGGTTATGGTGAATGGTATTGAGTCTTTGATTTGACTCTCAGCTTGACTCTTATCAGTATGCAGGAATGCTACTGATTTATGTACAACGATTTTGTACCCCAAGATTTTGCTGAATTTATTTATCATGTCCAGGAGTCTCTTGGTGAAGTCTTTGGGGTTTTCTATATATAAGAGCATATCATCAACAAAAAGTTATAATTGCACCTCCTTTTCCCCAATTTGTATACCATTTCTTTCTTTATCTTGCCTAATTGTTCTGACCAGGACTTCCAGCACTATGTTGAATAGAAGTGGTTACTACAGGCACCCTTGTCTTGTTCAGTTCTAAGTGGGAATGCTTTTAACTGTTCTCCACTCAGCATGATGTTGGCTGTGGTTTTGTCATATATAGTATTTATTATTTTGAGATATGTTCCTTCTGTACCTAGATTGTTGAGGGTTTTTATCATGAAAGGGGGCTGAATATTGTTGAATACTTTCCCCACATCTATTGAGATGATCATATGGTTTTTGTTTTTGCTTCTGTTTATGTGGTGAATGACATTTATTGATTTATTTATTTTGGGTTTTTAAAATTATTTTTTATTAAATCATAACTTTGTACATTGATGCATCTATGGGGTTCAGGGTACTGCTTCGATATACAATGTGACATTCTTACATTGACCTAAGTAACACATCCATCACAAATATATTCATTTCTTAATAGTTTTGAACCATCCTTGCATACCTAGAATGAAGCTCACTTGATCATCGTGGATTATTTTTTTGATGTGCTATTGATTCCATTTGCTAGTATTTCATTGAGGATTTTGGCATCTATCTTCACAAAGGATACTGGTCTATGGTTTTCTTTTTTGTTGTTTCTTTCCTGGTTTTGATATCAAGGTGATATTGGCTTCATAGTATGAGTATCAGCTCTTCTTTGTAAGTCTGATAAAATTTGTCTGTGAATCCACCTGATATGGGGCTTTTTTTATTACAAGATTTTAAATTACTATGCCAATCTCATTTTGTGTTCTTGGTCTATTTAGGAGTTCTCTTTCTTCCTAAATGAATCTTGGGAGATTGTGTGTTTCCAGAAATTTGTCTATTTCCTCTACATTTTCTAGTTTATTTGTGGAGAGATTCTTATAGTATTCACAGATGATATTTTGTATTTCCATGGCATTGGTTGTAATTACATCATTTTTTTCATTTCTACTTGAGCTTATTTGGGTCATTTCTTTTCTATTCTTGGTTAATCTAGCAAGAGGTCTATCAATTTTGTTTTCTTTTCAAAGAACCAATTTTTGTTTCATTGATCCTTTGCACTGGTATTTTGTTTTCTATTTAATTTCGTTCTGCTGTGACTACTTTTCTTTTTCTTCTGCTGGCTATGTGTTTAGTTTGCTCTTCCTTTTCTAGTTCCTCGAGTTATGTCATTAGATGGTTGATTTGTGATCTTTGTGTCTTTTTGATGTGGGCATTTAAGGCTATGAATTTCCCCCCTTAGGAATTCTTTTGCTGGATGAATTTCATAGATGTTGAGAGCTGTGTCCCCCTTTGTCATTCAGTCTGAGGAATGTTTTTATTTCCATTTTAATTTAATTATTGACCTAATAATCATTCAGCATCACATTGTTTACTTTCTATGACTTTGTGTAGAATTGAGTGTTTCTCTTGGAGTTGATTTCTAGTTTTATTCCACTATGGTTTGAGAAAATACATGGTATGATTTATATTACTTTGAGACTTGTTTTATGGCCTAAGATATGGTCAATCTTGGATAATATTCCATGTGCTGATGAAAAGAGTACATATTCAGTAGTTTTTGAGTAAAATGTTCTATAAATGACTATTAGGCTCATTTGTTCTAGAGTCCCACTTAAGTCTAGTGTTTCTTTGTTTACTTTATGCTTGGATTATCTGTCCAATTCTGTCAGTAGGGTGTTGAAGTCCCGGGCAATTATGATGTTTCTGTTTATCTCTTTGCTTATATATAGTAGAGTTTGCTTTATGAAGCTGGGTGCTCTTGTGTTGGGTACATAATATTTAGGATTATTATGTCTTCTTGTTAAATTTCTCTCTTTACCATTATATAATGACCATTTTTGTCTTTCTTTACTATTGTTGATTTAACATTGATTTTATCTGATATAATAATGGCTATACTTGGCTTGGTGCCCATAGCAGTGGTTATGGCACCAGCCCATAGGCACCGAGGCTGGCAGGTTCAAACCCGGCCTGGGCCAGCTAAACAGTAATGACAATTGCAACAACAAAAAATGTACACCATGGAATATTATGCAGCCTTAAATAAAGATGGAGACAAAAACAAAAACAAAAACAAAAACAAAATGAAAGATGGAGACTTTACCTCTTACATGTTTACATGGATGGAACTGGAACATATTCTTCTTAGCAAAGTATCTCAAGAATGAAATAAAAGGTATCCAGTGTATTCAGTCTTACTATGAAACCAATTTCATAAGAAAGCTATAACCCAATTATAGCCCAAGAAGAAGGGGAAAGGGGAGAGGGAGGAGATGGGAGGGAGGAGGATGGGTGGAGGGAAAGTAGTTGGCGAGACCACACCTACAGTACATCTTACAAGGGTACATGTGAAATTTACTAGGTGTAGAATATAAATGTCTTAACACAATAACTAAGAAAATGCCGTGAAGGCTATGTTGACCAGTTTGATGAAAGCATTTCAGATTGTGTGTAAAACTAGCACATTTTACCCCATGATTGCAATAATGTACATAGCTATGATTCATTAAAAATAAAAAAAGAAACAAATAGCTGGGCATTATCACAGGTGCCTATAGTCCCTGCTACTTGGGAGGCTGAGGCAAGAGAGTCGCTTAAGCCCAAGAGTCTGAGGTTACTGCGAGCTGTGACATTATGACACTCTACCGAGGGTGAAATAGTGAGACTCTGTCTCAAAAAAAAAAAAAAAAAAAAAGTATGGCTATACCTGTTTTCTTTTGGTTTCTATTTACATGGAATTCTTTCCCCCATCCCTTCACCTTGATTCTGTAAGAGTCTTTGTGGGTTAGATGTGTTTTCTAGAGGTAGCAGACACTTGGGTTATATTTTTTCATTCATTAAGCCAGCCTACGTATGTCTCTTGAGTAGGGCATTCAAACCGTTCACATTGACTGATAGAATTGATATGTGGATGTTCTTCTATTCATCCTGTCAGTAGTACCTTATTGACTTACTTTACTTCTTATGATATTATTTTATATGAGCTCTGAGATTTAGCTTGTGGGTAGTTTTATTTTACACTGGTGGTGACCATTGTGATGATCCATATAAGCAAAGGAAAATTTTGAAAAATGGGAAGAAGATAGATTATCTTGAGACCTCAGAACTTGAGGATCTCATGGTGGTGAGTCCCCTGATTTCTTCAATAGCTCCCATATATTCCAGACAGGATGCTGAAGAAGACTGAAGAAGAAACCCAGAATTATAAATAGGCACAGACAAAAAAAGAGCTCTGAGGGAAGCCTGCCCTTCCTCTCAGCCACAAGACCAGAACACAACAATATAAAAGACTCTGAAAATATTTGCCCTGTTCCCACAAAATACTAGTTGAAAAATTGCTACAGAGAAGGAGGATGGTGTTCTGATTCCCCTACCAGGTCATACTCTGTAGAGCTCAGAAAGAAACTGAACCTCCACTCCCCTCACTAGCCATCAGTGAGACCGTACAAGGTGCAGTGGGTCTAGTCTGCCTTGTAATTTGCTACCCATCCTCAGGTCAGTGTGACTTAATAGAGATCTTGGGCTCTACCAAAATGCAGTATCAACAAGGCAGAATGAGGCAGGGTGATAGGATTTGCTTTTGCCATAGAGTCAATGGAAGGGAGTTGAACATCCACCTTACCCATCTGCAATGGTACTATGAATGATCACTCACTTTTGCTAGGGTGGTGTCAGCAGAGCCCAGAGGGGAGCTGATTATTGTCCAACTTTGGGTGAATCTACATGCCGCACCTAAATAGAATGGCTGCCTGTTAACAAAGAAGATTAAATAGGAATCAAACTCTCCCAACATAGTACCTGAAATGTTCAGGATATGATATAAAATCACTCATCATTCATCACACCAAGAACCTGGACAATCACAATTGAATGAGAACGGATAATCAACAGATGCCAGCACTGAGATGACTCAGATGTTGGAAATAGCAATCATAAAAATGCTCCAACAAGCAATTATGAATTTTCTTGAAACAAATGAAAAGAGGGGAAATTTTCAGCAAGGGAACAGAAGTTATAAAAAAAGAAACAAATGGAAATTATAGAACTGAAAAAATACATCTAAATTAAAAACTCACTGGACAGGCTTAATAGTAGAGACAACAGAGAAAAGACTCAGTGAAATCAAAAACCAATCAACAGAAATTACCCAGTCTGAACAACAGAGCGAAAATAGGAGGGGGATGCACAGAACATCAGAGACCTGTGGGATAATAACAAAAGATCTAACACTTGCATCATTGGAATTACAGAAGGAGTAGAGCAAGAGTATGGGACTGAAAAAAATATCTGAAGAAATAATGGCTGAATAATTCCAAATTTATAGAAAGACACAGTCTTAACAGATCCATGATGTTAAGCAAACCTCACATAGGATAGACCCAAAGAAATACACGACAAATCCTACCAAAATGAAACTCTAGAAGATAGAAAAAAAATCTTGAAAGCAGACAGAAAGAAATGATACATCACTTACAGAGAAACAACTAGTCAATTGTTAGTAAATTTGTCACCTGGAACCATGAAAATCAGAAGGAAGTAGTTCTAGGGAAGCTGGTTCTTTGAAAAGATAACAACATTGGTAAACCTCTAGGAAGAATGACAAAGATAAAGAGATGACAAATCACTAATATCAGGAATAAAACAGGACGTTGCCACTGAAGCCATTAAAAGAATAACAAGGGACTACTACAAACAAATATATAGATAAAAACTTGACAACTTAGATAAAATAGATCAATTTCTGGAAAAGCACAAACTGCCAAAATTCACCCAATATGAAAGAGATATTCTGAATTGTTCTGTAACTATTCAGAAAATTGAATCCAAAATTTAAATCCTTTTGAAAAAGGAATCTCCATGCTTAGATAATTGTACTGGCAATTTCTACCAAATATTTAAAGAAGAATTAACAATTGCACAATCTTTTCCAGAAAGTAGAAGTGACATTTTTCCAATGGCCCCCTAATATGAAAACCAGACAGAGACAATACCAAAAAAACAAAAAAAAGAGAGAGAGAGAGAGAGAACCATACATCAATGTAGTTTATTAATTTTGATGCAAAAATATTTCTCTTTATCAAAATACTATCAAATAGAACCCAGCAATACATAAAAGGAATCATGCACTATGACCGAGTGGGTATTATCCCAGGAATGCAAGACAGGTTCACTATTTGAATATCACTCAGTGTTATAAGTGACTTAATAAGCTAAAGGAAAAAAATTGCATGATCATGCCAATTGATTCACAAAAAGAATTTGATTAAAAATAATATACATTTATGACAAAAACTCCTGGAATATTAGGAATAAAGGGGAACTTCTTCAACTTAATAAAGAACATCTGCAAAAAACCTGCAGTGAACATCGCACATAATGGTGAAAGACTGAATGCTTTTCCTCAAAGACTGGCAACAATGCAAGAGAGTCCAATGTCACCATTCTTATTTGGCATAGTCCTGGAAGTTCTAGCTGCTGCAATAAGGAAAGAAAAATAAAGTCATAGCAATTGAAAAGGAAAAATAAAATATCCCTATTAGAGATGGCATGAATGTCTGTGTAGGAAATATCAAGAAATCTTTTTTTTAAAAGCCTACAAAATTAGTAAGGAATTAGCAAGGTTTCAGGATACAAGATCAACATGCAAAATTCAATCACATTCCTGTAGACAGTAGCCCCTTTTATCTGCAGGGGATACATTCCTGTGGATATATGAAACCAGGGATTGTACCAAACCCTATATGTGTGCTATGTTTTTTCCTAGCCATACATACTTATGACAAATCTAAATTATAAATTAGGCACATAAAAGATTAACAATAATAGCTAACAATAAAATAGAACAATTATGACAATATACTGTAATAAATGTTATGTGAACATGGTCTCTCTCGAAATACTGCAATATTTTCAGATTGCAGTTGACAGATTAGGGGAGATTACTATACTGGAAGTAAATATATAGAAATGAAAATTTAAAACCATACTATTTTCAATCACTCTAAAAATATAATACTTAGGTATGAATCTAACAAAGCATATATAGGATCTCTATGCTGGAAATTATAAAATGCTAATGTGAGAAATCAAAGATCTAAATAAAGGAGAAGATGTACCTTGTTCATGAACTGGAAGACTCTCTCTCTCTATATATATATATGTGTCAACTCTCCACAAATTGATCTATGGATTTAATACATTTTTCTATCAAAATCTCTGGGACTCCATACCTCAGGGGTTAGAGCACTGGTCTTGTAAAAATATCAGGAAGGTGTTTTGTAGATACAGACAAAATTATTTCAAAATGTAAATAGAAAGGCGAAGGAACTAGAATAGCTAAATCAATTCTGAAAAAAAAAAGAATAAAGTGGAAGGAATCACGCTACCTAATATCAAGATTTACTATATAGTTATAATAAGCAAGACAGTGTGGTATTGGCAAGGAAACAGACACATAAATCAATGGAACAGAATAAGGATTCTAGCAGAGATGAGCACAAATATGATCAATTCATTTTTGACAAATGTGCAAAAACAATTCAGTGGGAGGAAGGATAACATTTTCAACAAATGGTGCTAGAACAATTGGACATCCATACACAAAAACAAAATGAAACACTAAAAGCATAATCTATAAAAAAAAATTCATAAGTTGGATTTCATCAAAATTGAACTCTTTGGGGGGAAAGATCCTGTTAAGAGAATGGAAAGACCAACTAGAGAGTAGGAGAAAATGTGCACAAATTGGATTCTTTTTTTAGGGCTGCCACAACAAATTATCCCAAACTTGGTGGCTTAAAAGACCAGAAATTTATTCTCTCACAGTACTGGAGACAAGAAGTCCAATTTCAAGGTGTCAGCAGGGCCATACTCTCTCTGAAGGATTCTTTTTTTCTTTTTCCTAACATCTTGGGCTCCTTTTGGCTGTATCACTCTAGTCTTTGCCTCCTTTGTCACATGGCTTTCTCCCTGTGTCCCTATGCCCAAATTTCTCTCTTTTTATAAGGGCACCAATCATTGGATAAGGGTCACCATAATCCAGTATGACCTCATTTTAACTTGATTATACCTGCAAAGTCCTTACTTCCAAATAAGATCACATTCACAGGTACTGGGGGTTTGGATTTGAGCATATCTTTTGGGGGGACACAAGCTCACAACAAACTATATATTCAACAGAAATCTTAAATCTATAATATATAAAGAACTCTCAAAACTCAAAAAAATCCAGCCATTGGCTCGGCGCCTGTGGCTCAAGAGGCTAAGGTGCCAGCCACATACACTTGAGCTGGCGGGTTCAGATCCAGCCTGGGCCCGCCAAACAACAGTGATGGCTGCAACCAAAAAATAGCCAGGCGTTGTGGTGGGCGCCTGTAGTCCCAGCTACTTGGGAGGCTGAGGCAGGAGACTCGCTTGAGCCCAGGAGTTGGAGGTTGCTGTGAGCTGTGATGCCATGGCACTCTACCCAGGGGGATAGCTTGAGGCTCTGTCTCAAAAAAAAATCCAGTCATCAAACAGGCAAGACACTAAGAGATATTTCACCAAAGAGGAGACATGGATGTCAAATAGGCATAGGAGTAAATGTTCAACATCATTAGCCATTAGAGAAATACAAATTAAAACTACAAGGAGATATCACAATATATCTATTAGAAATCTAAAATAAAAAATATGGTGATACTAAATGCTGGAGGGGATGTGGAGAAATTAGATCATTCATACATTGCTAGTGGGAATATAAAATAGTACAGATTCTCTGGAAGACAGTTTCAGTTTCTTGTAAATTTAAAGATACACTTACCATATGCAATCAATTGCTAGAGCATAAAGAAGTGGAAAATTATGTCTCCACACAAAATCTAACACTATTATTCACAGAAGCTTTATTTGTAATAGCAAAATACTAGAAATGGTCCAAATATCCCTCAGTGAGTGATGATTGAACAAATTCTAGTGTATCCATACAGGGTCCTATGACTCAGCAATGAAAAGAAATTAACTATTGATGACAGGCAAGAAGTGGATGGATCTCAAAATCACTCTCAAAGGTTATCTACTGTATGATTCCATTTATCTCAAAATGACAAAGACAACAGCTTAGTGGTTTCCTTGGGACAGGGACGAGGGTAAGATACAAATCCGAATGACAAGCATGAGAGAGTTGTTTTGTGGTAATGGAACAGTTCTGCGTCTTGATTGTGATGGTGACTGTATGAATCTTTTCTTAGGGCAAAATTGCATAGAAGTATACACACACGCATGGGAACGCAGATTAAAAACATAGTGACAACTGAATAGGATCTTTAATTTAGCTAACAGTATTATGCCAATGTCCATTTTCTGGTTTTGACATTGTACTAAGACATCATCACTGGGGGAAGCTGGGTACAGATACACAGGACTCTCTGCTACCTTGCAACCTCCAGAAAGTTGCAAGCTTGGTTGATAAACTAGACTACATAGAAAAAAAGCCTGAATGCAAAGTGGGTAGATTCCATTAAATTATTTTAATCACTCATTTATTTTATTTATTTATTTAGAGATGAGAGTCTCACTTTGTCCTCAGTAGAATGCTGTGGCGTCACAGCTCACAGCAACCTCCAGTCCTTGGGCTTAGGCGATTCTCTTGCCTCAGCCTCCCGAGTAGCTGGGACTGTAGGCACCCACCACAATGCCCAGCTATTTTTTTGTTGCAGTTTGGCCGGGGCCAGGTTTCAACCCCCCCCCTCGGTATATGGGGCTGACGCCCTACTCACTGAGCCACAGGTGCCACCCCTCACTCATTTATTTTAAATTCTGCGGTGTAGTTAATAAAGGTTTCCTGAGCACTTCGTATGTGTGTGACACTATGCTAAGTATTTTACATTCATCATCTCACCCTGTAGCTAGAAGTGCATAGTATTATATCACCTGCCTTTTACAGATCAGAAAACTGAAATTCTGAGAAGTTCACTAACTTATCCTAGGTCACAAAGCTGTTAAGTGGCAGAACTAAGGCTTGAACCTAGGTCTACCTGATTCCAAAGCTTGTGATGCTACGCACAATTGCCTGGCTCAGTGTTTGGAACACAGCCAACATCCAATGAATAGCACAATTTTACTACCATCGTCTTCCTTGCTATTATTGCTTAATTATGGTCCTTTACCTTAGCATTGAGGGACATCTGGTCCTATATTTAGGACAATGTGAAATGGTGCTGTAAAAAACAACCTCAAATCCTTATCTGTAAAATAATAAAAAGATCGTGAGTTTTGAGTCAAATTAAAGGCAATAACGTATGTCAAAAATGCTCTGTAAATAGTAAAGCTTCCATGTATGGTAGCGACATCGCGTTTTATTCCATTACTTTACCTCTAGATTGGCAGCTAAAAAGCTTTTTGCATCTCAGCCATGCCACAATCCACAAGCTCTTCACCCTGCTCGCTCGCTGTGTGTTTCTATGGCATCAATCACCATAGTTTCTAGATGCTCTGACAGAAATATTAGGTGAAAGGCAGTTTAACAGAAAGAATCGGTGAATTCAATTCAAAGAACGCCATCCTCTCCACCTTGAAGCAGTGTTTAGCTGAGCGGAAGCATGTCACATGTTCATGACTTCCCCATTCACTGCTTCTAGGTTCTTTTTGTAAAACCTAAATAAAGAGATGAATTTTGAGTTGTTTTTGAGGCTTTCAATAATTGATAGGTCTCTCTGAGATCACCTTTCTCTTGGGATAAAATTTCGTAGTTATTCCTTTACCTCAGGAGGTGCCAAACAATGAACTGTGGGCCAAATCCATCTTGCCATCTGTTTTTGTATGGCCTGTGAGCTGAGAGTATTTTTTTTTTTACACATTTTGATGCTTGATAACAAGTAAAAAAAATGTTTGACGACATGTGAAAATTACATGAAATTCACATTCAGTGCCCATAAATAAAGTTGCATGGAAACACAGCCAGTTTCATTCATGCAGAATTAAATAATTGTAAAGCCAAAAATATTTACTATCTGGTCCTGGACAGATAAAGCTTGTAAACTCCCACTCTGCGTGATAAGAGCATCAGTAATCAGTAATAGCTAGGTCTACACTCAACGCACATTGAGCCTTACCACTCACTCCACTCTCCTCTGCACAACCTCCCCGCCATGCTTTTTAAATATACCAATCTCTCACACTACAGTACAAGTGATTTGGAGGCTATTTTTTTTGTTTGGTTTTATATTTGTATCCCACGATGTACCTAGAATAGTGTTTTACTTCTAATAGACAAATAATGAAATGTTTTTTAAAAGCAGAGCTGGATCAAATTTCCATAGCAATTGGGTTTCATGACGGAAGGTTCACTGTGCAGAGTCCTTTCTGCCGAGCCCATTCAATTCAGTGCTGGAGGTCAGATGTAAAGATGCTACAGGCAAAATAGTATTTAAACTCCGTAGCAGGAAGATTCATGAATCAAGATTACGTTTAAAGAAATGTCTGTTGTTTTTACTCTCCAGGTTCAGAAAACCTTTCTAAATATGTCACAAACCTCAAAAAACCAAAAAATAAAAGGTCGATACACTTCACTACATCATAATACGGAATTCCTGCCTGGTGCAAATCACCTATAAAAAGACGAATGAATGGGGTGGGGGACAAGAAGAGAATTCATATCAGATAAAGAGCAAATTTCCATTAAGTGAATCAAGTTGACAAACCAGTAAGAAAAAGACCAACAAGCCAGAAGAGCAAAAGCAAATGGTTGTTGACATATAAAAAGATGCTCAGCTTCAGCAATAATAAGAGAAATGGAAATCTAAACTCCACCACGATACCATTTTTACCTACAACACTGATCAAGTTTAACGGCACATTTCATTTCATTGGCAAAAGTACAGGGAAACAAGCCCTCTCCTACATTGCTAAGAGAGGTATAAATGTTCTCTACGTGAAAATACACATCTATTGACCTAGAAATTTACTCTCCAGATGTAGTCATACATGTATAGACTTATTTATGTACAAGGTTAGTCATTATAGCATTTGTTATAACAGCAAAATACTAGAAAAAAACCTAAATAGAAATCAGTAGGTGACTGGTTAAATAAATGGTGCCAAATTTATGCTGATACAGTACTATACAGCTATTAACAAGGATCAAGACGTGCTTTACTTACTGGGGACAGGAACATTTTGCAATGTATATCCTTTGGTACATTTTGAATTTGTACCATGTGATGTATTACCCTTACAAAATTAAATTGTTTTCAGTGTGTGCTTATTTTGTGTTTCTTGATGGTGGATACTTCAGAGTTTATTCTATGGGCATTCCTGATACTTATGCCAGATGCTTCTTTTATGTCTATTCAGTAATTAATAAAACCTATTACAATCAATGTCTATTTTGAAGGGTAAGAATCTATTAACTTAGATTATTGGTCAGAAATTTTAGCACATAATAAATTTGACTGAGTCTGGAGCTTTGCCATGAAAATGAAGATCAGCTGAAATGCAAACACATTTTAATTTAGTCGCAGGCAGTGATGGCAATGAATATAGGCAAAACTGCTCACTTATAGTGAATCATTAATTTTGACAATAGAAGTGCAAATGGGATCATAAATAGAATTCCCTATTATTCTCCTATGCCAAATACATCCGTTAGTCATGACACATATTTATAACAAGTGAATATTTCCCCCTTATTTGCTGCACCCTGCTCTAGTATTGATCATGAGAGGCATGAGAGGCAGAGACCTCCCTCTTCCCAGGTTGCTTTGGGTTTTTCATCTCCGCCACACAACTTTTCTCCCCAAATGTCAACCAAATTTGGATCAGTAATGGATCCTTCATAAGAAGGATTGATCTCCTAATCAAATTAGGAGAACCTTAAATCAACCTAAATTGATCTCCTAATCAAATTAGGAGAACCCTTTATTCTCTGTATGTCTCTTTCAAGGGATGAAATTTAGTTTCAAGCACATCTATATACATATGAAATTAACTAACTGCTATAATAGTAGTAATTCATTGTACTTATGTGTCTGTTCTTCCTCAAGTAACAGTATAAGTCTCCAGTATCCAAACAATATGCCATATGACGGGCGTCCTGAAACTATGGCCACGGGCCACATGCAGCCCGCCTAGGACATTTATCTGGCCTGCTGGGTGTTTTTGCCACCGCTGCCTGTCCTACTTAGCAGCCAACTCGTCCCGGGGCCCACAGTCTGGCCCTCCAATGGTCTGAGGGACAGTGAACTGGCCCCCTGTTTTAAAAGTCTGAGGACCCCTGCATATGTGAAAATTCTAGGACCAGAAATCTCCTGCCATGCTTTCCAATGACATTAATAAGACCACACTGTGTTGTATCATGGCCTGTTGGCTTGTCTGTTTCCCTACTAGCTTGTGAGCTCTGTAAGAGCAGGAATGGATGATGTGGGTTTTTTTTTTTCATCTTTTTAGCTTCTTCCTCTAAGTTCCCATAAAGGTTGGCATAGAATAGGTGCTCAGTCAATTGCTGAATGAATGGAAGTATGAGTACCACTCCCTGTTTTCTGCCACATTTCAAAAAGCACAAGTATGATGTAGGTTTGAGGGTCGAAGTAATAGGCAAAAAACAAGCAGAACTCCCAAGTAGTTCTTTACCATCTCCACGACCCACTGACTAACTACATCCTACCAGGAGTCCCTGGCCTTTTTGGCACCAGGGACCAGGTTCCTGGAAGACAATTTTTCCATAGACTTGGGGTGGGGATGGTCTCAGGATGATTCAAGTGCATTACATTTACCTCAGACCATGAGGCATTAGATTCTCGTAAGGAGGGTGCAGCCTAGATCCCTCGCACACACAGTTTACAGTAGGGTTCACACCCCTATGAGAATCTAATGCCGCAGATCTGACAGGAGGCAGAGCTCAGGCAACAGGGAGCAGCTGTGCATACAGATGTAGCTTTGCTGGCTCACTCACCACTCACTTCCTGCTGTGTGGCTGGGTTCTTAACAGGCCATGGATGGTTTCCTGGGTCCATGGCCTAGGGGTTGGGGACCGCAGCCCTAAGTCACGTAGTCTACAACTACTGGTATGCAAAGAAAATCAAGTATGTGTAAGAGCCTGAAAAAATAAATGAGCACTAAATAGGAAAAACTGCGTTCTTGGCCTTCATGTTAATTTATGGCTTATTAATTATGTTTCCTTCTTTTCTGCTTAATTCATTTACCAATATAGGTGAAACAGATCCAGACAGCATACAATAGCAAAACTTAGAGTTCAGGTGAATTTGTCTATTGCCTAAACCTCCATTCAATAGTTTAAATGAAAAGTGAACGTTTACAATACCTTTGAGTACGTGTTCGTGTTCCTAACTAGATTTACGGCTCTCATTTATTTTTGTCCCTAAGGCTTTTGCCACACTACAGACTGGAAGTTGGCAAACTATTTCCCATGGACAGGCCACCTGTTTTTGTAAGTACAATTTTATGAGAACACAACCACACCCATTTGTTTATGTATTGTCTGTGACTGCTTTCACAGCACGGTTGAATAGCTATGGCAGAGACTGTCCCACACATCTAAACTCTTAGTACATTGGATTTTTTTTCCGTTCCTGAGATACTCAGGAAGGGAAGGGAGGGGGTGGGTCGATAGAGGGGAGGGTTAGTAGGGGGACCACACCTATGGAGCATATTGCAAGTACAAGTTGGATCTATCAGGTGTAGAACACAAATGTCTTAACATTGTAATTGGGTAAAGGTGGTGAAGGCTATGTTAATTAGTAGGATATAGGCACTCCAATTTGTATAAATAATCAACACATTGAATCCCATAATGGCATAAACGTATTCATGATCTATGTACAAATGACTTAATAAAAAAAAAAAAACTAAACCCTTTACTATCTGGCCCTTTATAGAAAACATTTGCTGACTCCTGCTATCTCTGCAAGATCCTATGGCAAAGGACCTAAAGAAGGGTACACTCACTCAACAAATAACTAGTATTTAACTGAACTCTCATAAATGCATGTGCTAGACACCTGGAATTAAAAAATGATGAAGACCTTGAGTAGTGTTTATACAAAATATGCTTCCAGTGCCAAGCAAAGTACATATTCTCATTTCCGATGACAATGTAAATGATGCTGCATTTGAAATCTAAATGTCACAGGGAAGAGCCACCAGACATAGCATGGAGATATGAGGCAGCTGAACCTGCTCTGTCTCTCACAGAAGCAATTACATACTTTCTAGAAACCTGGGAAAGTGTTATTCATTCCAGCTGAGAAATGTCTAACTCAATCAAGTAGTATACACTGGACTGAAGGTAGGAAGACCCCTTACAGTGTGAATAGTACTACTAGCTAAGGCGTAGAGTATTTGTTATATGCCAGACACATGTATTAACTTGCCTAATGCTCAGAAAGAAAAACTGTATGAGGCTATTGTCATCATCCCCACTTCACACATGAGGAAACTGAGGTGCAGAGTGTTGACGTAACTTGCCCAAGTCACTCAGCTAGTAAGTGGGAGATTAGAAATTGGGATTTTTGCAGCTTGGCTTTGGAGTCTGAGGTTTAGCCATCTATATGACCTTTAATGAATTTTATAACTTCAGACCAAAAACGAAAATGTTGGCTTTGATCTTTTAGGTCCTTGCAACCCCAATATTCCAGGGTTCTTGGTTTTAATAGACATTTAGATGTACCTACCTGTGGGAATTATAAGAAACATGACCAATATTATTCATTTATTCAACAAATAATTAATGAGTGCTGACAATGTGCCAAGCTGTATTTCAGGCACTGGGGATACAGCAGTGAACAGACAAAAGCTCCTGCTTTCACAGTGCTTGCGTTCTAGTGGCGAGCAGTAATGACGATGACAAACGTGTATACAGCACTCACAATGCACCACGCTTTGTACCCTGTGATTTATGTGGGTTGTCCCTTTTAATCTTCAGAACTATTGTTGCCTCTGTTGTATAGATGAGAAAACAGACTTGAAGACCAGTTAAGAACTTACCAAAAGTCACAGCTGGTAAGAGGCAGGGCCCATACTAGTTTACTTGCAGAGTTTATGTGCTAACTCACGTTACACTACTTTCTTCATAAGACCTTTATAACTGATTGACCTGGCTAGCATGAAGTTGTAGTGAACTAGCTTAGAAAAAAAAATCTCTTGGTATTTTGATAATTGCTTATATATATATATATATATATATATAGAAGAAGGGTAACAGTAGGAACTTGATCTACAGTCATATCAGAAACTCTGGGCTGACAGGCCAGAATAAAAAGATTCCAGAAACTTCTAGGATGCCAGATACTCTGAACTGACAGGCCAGAACATAAGGTCATCAACATGATGACCTCTGGGCCTCTGGAGAGAAATTACTAAAGGGATTTAGAGATTGATAGTCTCCCAAGATACTAGGATTAAAATTCTGTAATATAAAAAAAAATCCTAAAGATTTCCCTAACCTCTGGCTGGGGAAATGGAGGCATGCCCCTTAAGGAAATAGAGGGCAAAAAAAAAAAAAAACCATACTCGTGCCTTGAGTCTTGAGTTTACCTTTTTTTCATGTATACATTGATGCCTTTATGGGGTACAATGTGCTGATTTTATATACAATTAGGAATGCTTACACCAACTTAGTTAATATAGTCTTCACCTCATTTACTTAATTATTGTGTTAAGACATTTATACTCTATACTTAATAGATTGGACATGTACCCTTGCAATATGAACCATAGGAATCGATGGAAGGAGGGTAAACGGTGAGTCTTGAGTTTAAAGTCATCGAATAACACATTTGTTACCCACAGTGGTCTCAGTCAGATGCTCTGTTAACCCAGATCCTGAAGAACTTGCTCCTCCATGGAGTGTACTACTATAAAGCAGGGTGTTTAACAGTTTCAGGAACAAAACTAGGCAGGGATTCAGAGTCAAATTTTTTTGTGATTATCAGCCAAATTTGGTGGAACTTCAGGAAACAATGTTTACAAAATTTGAATGGACTTGACCATCCTGAAGTTTATTATCAATAGATTTTAGGAGGTCTTTGGGATTTGTTTTGACTTAGTTAAAGCAGAGCCAAAGGATGCGTAATTATCCAGTAATTTAAAATATTCCATTGTCTCAACCGTTCTACAAATGTTTTAACAATCAGCTGTTGTTGCACAATGGATCCAATTAGCTGGGTAGATGCCAGGATTTATCTCTGTCAGTGGAGTATGGGGAAGGAGTCATTTGGGTTTGAACCTAAGCTCGGATTCAACATGCCTAAATTCTTTGACCTCATTGAGACCTCCAACCAACTTGTCACTTTATCTCAATTCTTCAGCTCCCTCCCCTCCTCCTTTCCTTATCCAGCTTAGGGTTCTTGAACTATTATTATAATCAATTCTTTGCAACTCCCTCTCCATCTTGGTCCCTCCCTTTCTCTCTCCCCCTACTCCATAGTGAACACTGGCAGAAAGCCCAACTCTGGTGGAACTCAGCCCCTGAGCCCTTAAATGTTTCTGGAGATAATCACAGAACTAGGATGCCTGCCTTCACTTTAAATTCAGGATCACAAATGTCAAATGGCACTTAATACTGCAAATCGATCCTGGTAATTTCATTTTCTCTTTTGCCAAAACACTTATTTCGTGCCTTCTCCTCTCTCTCTTTAAACCTCATACATTCCTCATTTCAGCTGGTGACCTCACTTTATATTTCATTGAGATAATAGAAGACATTACACTGGAAATCCCCTCTTTACTGCCATTATCTATCCTCCCCCCACATCATTCCTAGTTGTTTACTGAAGATCTTGGTACTTGGCTTACCATCTACTCAGCTTAACTGCTGGATATCACTGATGATTTCAACATCTAAGTCTAGAATCCGTCCAGCACCCTGGCCATGCAGATCCATGATGCCCTTCCTTTTTCTTCATCTCTTTTCCCCTTTGCCCCATTCGAGCTTCTTATTCCCATAGTCATAACTTAGATCTTGTCATCACAAAAAATGCAAAATGTTTACTTCAAACATCTCGCTAACTACCACCTCCAACCTTTCCAGCTCACATTCTCTCCACTCCAACCATTCTTTGACTCTTGCCTGGACCTCCAATGCATTAAACCTACCACTTTTTTACCGACCAGTTTCAACCCTCAGGTCTTCACTTCCTTCCTTACTAAGCTTAGACTCCATAATCCAATACTATAATTACTCCCTTGCATACGTCTTCAGATGACTGACTCTTCTCTCCCTCCATCAGACTTGCCTGTCAAAACCTCAGTGGTGGTTAAACCCAACTTTTTACCTACTCTTTGCCAGCTCCTGAACAGCTAAACCAGTTTGGAAGAAAGTACATAGCTATGTTAAGTGGTCTCACTTAACACTTTTTCCAAATTTTGAGTGCTTCCCTGCTGCTTCTCTTGTTCTACAGTCTATTCCCTATATGTATCCAGAGTGATCATTTTAAAGAGTGAGTCAGGTCATGTCACTCCTCTGCTTAAAAGCCTCCAGTGCTTTCTGTTACTCCTGGAATGTAACCTAAAGGCTTTTCTATAGCCTACCAGGCTGTTCATAAACTCCCCATGCCCCCTTCTCCAATCCTGACTTCAACTCTTCTTCCCTGGGTTCCAGTCACACTTGCCTTCTTCCACAAGGGCTTCTCATGTGTTCCTTCCTCTGGGTTTTTTTCTCCACTGTTCCCTCTCCCTGATGCATTCTTCTCTTGTATTATTTTAGGTCTCTGCTCCTCGGGGAGGCCTACTTTGATGACCGTTTTAGAAATAACCACTTCAACTCCCTGCACACATGATCTCCCATTAACCCCTTAGCCTGTCTAATGTTTCTTCATAACACTTACCTCTCCCTGCAATTATATTGTCTATTACATGTTTTAAATTTTTCATTGTATGTTTTCTCCCTTAGAATGAGAACTCCATGACATGAGAACAGGGATTTGTATATTTCACAGTATCCTCAGATATAGACTAAAATAGTGTCTGGTATGCATTCATTGAATAAATTAATCTCCTCCTCATCAAATCTGTGATTCTGTCTTAGCATTCCTCTTATCTTGATTCAATGAAAGATACCACCCTCTTCCTAACAAAAAGCAAACTTGCCACTTGTGACCTATATTCCAACCCTTCTCATTCATTCAGGGCTTTGTTTTCTTTACTTATCCCCTTCTTTCCTACAGCTTCAATCATTCCATCTCTACTAGAATATTTCCATCAGCATTTGAACATACTTTATTATCTCCCATCTTTTAAAAAATCCTATAATTCCACATTCCCTCCAAGATTTCCCTGCTCCCCTTCAGAGCAAAACTCCTCTATAGATGTCTTCAGATGTTGTGTTATCTCCACTTCTTCACCTACTATCCATTCCTCGGCTAGCTCAGATCTGGCTTCTTTACCCATCACTGCACTGAAGCAGTTCTGAATAATTTCACCAACAATCTTCGTTTTGCCAAATCCAAGGGACACTTTAGGGTCCACAAATTGAGTTATCAGCAGCATTAGAGACCACTGACTACTCACTCACTTCTTGAAATTCTCTCCACTCTTGACATTTGTGACATCTTATGTTCTGGTTTTCCTTCTACCTCACTGGTCATTCCTTTTCAGGGTCCTTTTTAGGCTTCTCCTATTCTACCTGACTACTAAATATTGCAGTTCTGGAGAGTCTGGATCTAGGCCCTCTTTCTTTTGTCTATACTCTTTTACTAGATGATATTACCTGGTTTCATGGCTTTAAAGACTATATGTCAACAAAACCCCCTAGGAGGTATTGAGACTCAACAACTCTGCTTCAATTCCCCTCTAATATGTTGTAACAATAAAACCAAAAGAGGAATAAGATCTCCTTTCCTCCTGGGGAGCAGAGTCTTGTGTAACATCAGTACTCCAGATGCAACGGGAAGTAGCCACGACTATTAGGTGCTCAACAGATACAGACATACACAGCAGATGCCCAGAGGAAATGGAATTATTTGCAAGTATATGTAGTCATCTGTTAAGGAATCCCAGAGTCTGTGGGAGCTAGATAGATGTAGTTTATATTGGCAATATGAGTCCATTCATGCTGGTAAGGCTAGAACAACATGGGGTATGATTCAACTCATCATAGGCTTTATCAGATGGTTTTTAGGATGTTAACATGGAGGGGTAGAATCTGCGTCTGACACTGTTTTGCAAAAACACCTATCAATACTTGCTTGATGTTACTATTAAGTAGACAAGCAGGACAATTGCTTTAGTGGGGAAACAAAAGGGGGGAGTCAGTTGGGAGAAATGGTCATGGGTCAGTACCTTTGCTCCATTAGTTTACAATACTTTCTAAGTAACCGAGACATAACTAATCACACTAACTGGGGCCCTTTACCTTGCTCCATTAACAGTGGCTTGTAGCTCAGCGGCTAGAGCGCTAGCACACACACCGGAGCTGGAGTGTTCAAATCCAGCCTGGGCCTGCCAAACAACAAAGACAACTACAACCAAAAAACAGCTG